>NC_064649.1:128633998-128933998 GCF_023864345.2 Schistocerca serialis cubense
TCGGCATTGTGCTTTTTGTATTAAATTCGGATGCAATTTATGTGTTTCATCGTCAATACGAAGGTCCAAGGGATACAGTAAACCTGAAGTGAAGCATCGGAAACTAAATCTTGAGTCACAGGAGAGGTTCAAATCATAGAAAGTTAGAGTGTCAGTCCTCTTGTACTTAAGTCGGCATTGTGCCTTTTGTATTAAATTCGAATGCAATTTCTGTGTTTCATCGTCAATAAGAAGGTCCAAGGGATACAGTAAACCTGAAGTGAAGCATCGGAATCTAAAACTGGACTCACAGGAGAGGTTCAAATCATAGAAACTTAGAGTGTCCGTCCTCTTGTACTTAAGTCGGCATTGTTCCTTTTGTATTAAATTCGGATGCAAACTCTGTGTTTCATCGTCAATAAGAAGGTCCAAGGGATACAGTAAACGTGAAGTGAAGCATCGGAATCTAAAACTGGACTCACAGGAGAGGTTCAAATCACAGAAAGTTAGGGTGTCCATACTCTTGTACTTAAGTCGGCATTGTTCCTTTTGTATTAAATTCGGATGCAAACTCTGTGTTTCATCGTCAATAAGAAGGTCCAAGGGATACAGTAAACCTGAAGTGAAGCATCGGAATCTAAAATTGGACTCACAGGAGAGGTTCAAATCATAGAAAGTTAGAGTGTCAGTTCTCTTGTACTTACGTCGGCATTGTGCCGTTTGTATTAAATTCGGATGCAAACTCTGTGTTTCATCGTCAATGAGAAGGTCCAAGGGATACAGTAAACCTGAAGTGAAGCATCGGAATCTAAAACTGGACTCACAGGAGAGGTTCAAATCATAGAAAGTTAGAGTGTCAGTACTCTTGTACTTAAGTCGGCATTGTGACTTTTCTATTAAATTCGGATGCAATTAATGTGTTTCATCGTCAATAAGAAGGTCCAAGGGATACAGTAAACCTGAAGTGAAGCATCGGAATCTAAAACTGGACTCACAGGAGAGGTTCAAATCATAGAAAGCGAGAGTGTCATTCCTCTTGTTCTTAAGTCGGCATTGTGCCTTTTGTATTAAATTCCGATGCAAACTCTGTGTTTCATCGTCAATAAGAAGGTCCAAGGGATACAGTAAACGTGAAGTGAAGCATCGGAATCCAAAACTGGACTCACAGGAGAGGTTCAAATCATAGAAAATGCGAGTGTCAGTCCTCTTGTACTTAAGGCGGCATTGTGCCTTTTGTATTAATCTCGGATGCAATTTCTGTGTTACATCGTCAATAAGAAGGTCCAAGGGATACAGTAAACCTGAAGTGAAGCATCGGAATCTAGAACTGGACTCACAGGAGAGGTTCAAATCATAGAAAGTTAGAGTGTCAGTCCTCTTGTACTTAAGTCAGCATTGTGCGTTTTGTATTAAATTCGGATGCAATTAATGTGTTTCATCGTCAATAAGAAGGTCCAAGGGATACAGTAAACCTGAAGTGAAGCATCGGAATCTAAAACTGGACTCACAGGAGAGGTTCAAATCATAGAAAGTGAGAGTGTCAGTCCTCTTGTACTTAAGTCGGCATTGTGCCTTTTGTATTAAATTCCGATGCAAACTCTGTGTTTCATCGTCAATAAGAAGGTCCAAGGGATACAGTTAACCTGAAGTGAAGCATCGGAATCCAAAACTGGACTCACAGGAGAGGTTCAAATCATAGAAAATGCGAGTGTCAATCCTCTTGTACTTAAGGCGGCATTGTGCCTTTTGTATTAATCTCGGATGCAATTTCTGTGTTTCATCGTCTATAAGAAGGTCCAAGGGATACAGTAAACCTGACGTGAAGCATCGGAATCTAAAACTGGACTCACAGGAGAGGTTCAAATCATAGAAAGTGAGAGTGTCAGTCCTCTTGTACTTAAGTCGGCATTGTGCCTTTTGTATTAAATTCGTATTCAATGTCTGTGTTTCATCGTCAATAAGAAGGTCCATGGGATACAGTAAACCTGAAGTGATGCATCGGAATCTAAAACTGGACTCACAGGAGAGGTTCAAATCATAGAAAGTTAGAGTGTCAGTCCTCTTGTACTTAAGTCGGCATTGTGCCTTTTGTATTAAATTCGGATTCAATTTCTGTGTTTCATCGTCAAAAAGAAGGTCCAAGGGATACAGTAAACCTGAAGTGAAGCATCGGAATCTAAAACTGGACTCACAGGAGAGGTTCAAATCATAGAAAGTGAGAGTGTCAGTCCTCTTGTACTTAAGTAATGATTAGCTTTTCAGAGCATTTACACAAGGTTGGCGCCGGTGGCGACACCTACAACGTGCTGACATGACGAATCATTTGCATATCACAGCATCTTCTTCCTGTCGGTTAAATTTCGCGTCTGTAGCACGTCATCTTCGTGGTGTAGCAATTTTAATGGCCAGTAGTGTAGCTACGTTAACGTCGTCATGTTACACGCTGCAATACTAAGTCCTCTAGCGGCAGAGGACTGTAAACATGTAGACATTACGAATAAAGATGTAGAGCGCTAGTGAAGATTATTTTGTTTAAAAAGCTTTAATAGCTCTCTCGTAAAAAATTTTGCAGCATTGCTTTTCAGAACGCTGGTGTAATTTGGTAAAGCGGGCAAACACGTTCAGCTAGGACATTGATCCCCGCGCCTTTGTGAAGAGATTTTGGAATACTACAAAGTGAGGTAATATAAATGTTCGCCTGAATCTAAGAGAAAAGCGCTGTTAACTTGAAAATCACAAAATATTGGAAGATGTTGTCTCATACGATTCGTAAATATGCTCGGAATTACAGGAAATGCAAATAATGGGAAAGTTGGCGTAGGAAGGAAACCAAAAATCCTAAATAGACCGGTGACGAGCGAATGGGGGAGCTACGGAAACACCGAAAAGTGAAATGAAAAAACGGCGCTAAGCGATTGCGTAGTTGGCCCTGCGCGCGTAAAGTTGCCAGCGTCGGTGCAAACTTGTGATTTACCTATTGTGTGAACTTTGTACTACTCTCTGTAACCACTGTATTAAAGGCACTGATAATTAAATTGCATATTAATACCAGACACGCGTTAAGATTTCATCTCGATGTTTTCACAAAAACATCTGCGGCGTGGATCCGAAGTACGCACACGGAAATGTTTTGTGTAGCCTTCGCCTGAAGATGGCTATGAAGAGGCAAGCGTGAGGCCACAGCAGCCTGTTCGTGTTCCTGCTATCACCTGTGGGTGGCCATTGTGTGTGTAGCGATGCAGTGCCATTGTACAGATTGTGCGTTATCGAAACAACCAACAGAATGGGGCGGTCAGTCCTTAGGACGCTGACTTCATGTTCGAAAGATGGAGTTTGCTCTGTCCGGCAATGCTGATTTAGGATTTTCTAAAAGATTTCCATTAAATGCAGTGGTTGTGTGTTCAGCCTGTGCTATGGTCGTTAGAAAATACACTCATGCTCATAAATTAAGGATAACTGCACAATGTGGTGCCACCCTACGTGGTACTACACAAAACTGGCGCTAATAGCAAAGGCACATAGGGAACACACACGACACAGATCTGTAAGTCCACGGTATTGGTGATAAGTTGAGAAACCCGTCACGAAACACATGTGCTACAAAACGCCACTGTTTCCTCCGCATGTACCCCGACATCAGTATGGGATATGATCACCATGCACACGTACACAGGCCCACACAGCGGGCTGGCATACTGTGGATCAGGTGCTGCTGGGGTATAGCCTCCCATTCTTGCACCAGTGCCTTATGGAGCTCCTGGCGTGTCCTAGGGGTTTGAAGACGTGCAGCGATACGTTGACCGAGGGCATACCAGATGTGCTCGATGGGGTTTAGGTCTGGAGGACAGACAAGCCACTCCATTTGCCTGATATCTTCTGTTTCAAGGTACTCCTCCACGATGGCAGCTCGATGGGGCCGTACGTTATCACCCATCAGGAAGAAGGTGGGACCCACTGCACCCCTGAGAAGGCGGCTATACTGGTGCAAAACGACGTCCCGATACACCTGACCTGTTACAGTTCCTCTGTCAAAGACATGCAGGGGTGTACGTGCACCAATCATAATCCCACCCCACACCATCAAACCACGATCTCCATACAGGTCCCTTTCAAGGACATTAAGGGGGTTGGTATCTGGTTCCTGGTTCACGCCAGATGGAAACACGGCGAGAATCACTGTGCAGACTATACCTGGACTCGTCCGTGAACGTAACCTGGAACCACTTTCCCAATGACCATTTACTGTGTTCCTGAGACCAGGCATTACGGGCTCTCCTGTGACCAGGGGTCAGTGGAATGCACCTTGCAGGTCTCCGGGCGAATAAACCGTGTCTGTTCAGTCGTCTGTAGACTGTGTGTCTGGAGGCAACTGTTCCAGTGGCTGCGGTAAGGTCCCGAGGAAGGCTACCTGCAGTACTCCGTGGCCGTGTGCTGGCACTGATGGTGAGATATCGGTCTTCTTGTGGTGCTGTACACTGTGGACGTCCCGTACTGTAGCGCCTGGACACGTTTCCTTTCTGCTGGAATCGTTGCTATAATCTTGAGATCACACTTTGTGGCACACGGAGGGCCCGTGCTACGACCTGCTGTGTCTGACCAGCCTCCAGTCGCCCTAGTATTCTACCCCTCATAACATAATCAATATGTGTTCTCTGAGCCACTTTCAACACACAGTCACCATTAGCACGTCTCAAAACGTCTGCACACTTACTCCCTGCACCGTACTCTGACATGCACCAACACACCTCTGCGTATGTGGACTGCTGCCAGCGCCACCGTGCTACGACCGCAGGTCAAATGCGCCGCATGGTCATACCCCGAGGTGATTTAAACCCGCGAACCGCCCACCAGAGCGTTGTTTCACCATGTATCAGCATTATCCTTAATTTATGAGCATGAGTGTAGTTAGATAATAGATGTGTATATATATTTGAGGTATCTATTTTCGTTTTATTATGATGAGAAATCCTATATCATTGTGAGATGACTCTTGACGAATAAAGCCATGTATATTATAAAAATGTATATATATATGCGTGTGTGTTCCGCATCGCCTCCTAAACCGCTCGACCAATATCGGTCTTGATACACATATCGCTTACTGTCAAGCAACGATCGTTGCCGGATAAGAACCACTTACCTATCATAGCACAGTAGTTATGACCTCACAAACAATGAGGTGTGCGAAAAACTACCGCATAATGTATGACGATTAAATGTATTACTTCTGCGCTACTAACTGCATTCGCAATAAATTTCGCAGGTAATATCCACATACGCCGCTAAATGCACCTACAAAAGTGAAGCATTGCATCGCACACAGATAAGAAGATATTAATGTCATGAACATCGAGATGTGTGGGAAACTACCGCATATACCTGACCTAACTTATTACTTCATTTGTATCAACTATATTCGTAAGACATTTTGCAGACAGTATCCATATACGCCGGTGAACGTAGCTACAAAATTTTATCACTGTATGACACATTGATTAGGAAATATACGTAAGGAACACGGAGATGAGTGAAGAACTGCCACATCATGCATGACGTTTAAATTTATTATTTCTTTGCTACTACTTCGCTGAAAGTACCCCCCTCCCCCCCCATTCCACTGAATTTACCTACACAAATACAGTATATTACTGCACGAGATACAGTTCAAGAGATACGACTTCGATATCACTGAGATACGATAACAACTGCGCATCAGGCTTTCAACTACAGAACTCTAAAGGTTGTGGGTGTAAACGATAGCCGTCTACACAGCTGTGAAGTGTCGTTGCAATGCAGAAGTTTACAAAATCGCATTGTAGATGCGCGAAGCAGTTCCACCCATCGTACAAAAACTGTCCGGGATTATGTTTGGATACTGTACTTATGCATTTGTATATTATGCATACTTCTTTGCACAACTGTTTCGTAATTTAAAGGGTGTTTTTACGAAGATATGGAAGTGAATTTTTTTCAATCCCTCGCTACAAACACAGTTAATTTTTGTCAGTTTCTAATGGAATATTGGAAAAATGAACTCCAGAACATTGCCGGTTTATTCAGCTAGTAAATAAATAAAAATCAGAAAACTCCTTGATAGGCCACATTGCTTTAAAACACGACATCCTCTCTTCGAGTGGAACTGTATACCTTTTGTAGTATACAGCCATTTGATATCAATTCAGCATGTACAAATACTTGGGTGAATCAATAAGTTTGTTAAAAACACAATTAAAATAACTATTTATGTATGAGAATGTTAACAGTCTCAGAAAAATTTTCTGATGAAATATTTTCAGGATACTAGCCGAGTAGTAATGTTGTCCTGAAGCAACTACTTTGACGAGTTGGGTGCCCACGTTTCTCAGTCAAAATCTCCCGATACTGGATTTTGTGTGTGCTCCTCAAGATGAGGAACAGGAAATTAGTTGAAACGTTGCTTCAAGCGGACACTACAATTCACGGTGAAAGTGATGTATCTTTTGGACAAAGCCAGACGTATGCCGTCAGATTTGTGTGTACAAATACACGAGTGCGTCAATAACTTTGTAAGCAAACATAATTCAAATAACCGTGTCTTGTTTGGCAATGCAGCCTTACTCACCGAATTTCACTAATGAACTCTTTTGGGGATATTAGCCGAGTAGCAGTGTAGTCTTGAAGCAACGTTCTGGCAAGTGTCCTACACATCTCCTTTAGGCAAATTTTGAAGACAACCTGCAAATGCTTTCGCAGGCCTGCCTCAAGATAACAAGCAGGAAAATCATTGAAACGTTGCCTCGAAATGACGCTGCCATTAGGTTTGGGAATACAATGGTTGAAATGGCTCTAAGCACTATGGGACTTAACATCTGAGGTCATCAGTCCCCTAGAACTTAGAACTACTTAAACCTAACTAACCTAAGGACATCACACACCCCCATGCCCGAGGGAGGATTCGAACCTGCGATTGTAGCGGTCGCGCGGTTCCAGACTGTAGCGCCTAGAATCGCTTGGCTACCCCGGCCGGCCGAGACACATATCTCTCCTGCTGGACAAGTGCTCATAGATCTCAAGGTGTGCGTCTTGGAGCCCATCTTAACGGGATATTTTTTTCTTGTTTTGGTCCACACTACTTCCTCGTAAAATACGGAAAGCAAGATATATAAAATATAATACAGCACCACACCTTGTGCGCGTGGGATAAGCCGAGAATAGCACAGTCACGTACATAGTACATAGCATTCTAGCACAGACAAATAACAGCACCATACGAAATACAGGGAATAAAGGCAAGTAATGACGACTTACTACTCCCAAAGTTACATCAGTCTCCTAGTCCTCAATTTTCCGAGACCATCTATCGACGGCACGTGGGAAGAAAGACTATTGGTCTCTCTCTGATAAGAGACAGAATTTCACTGATTGTAGCGCTATGCTAATTACGCGAGATGGAAGGACAGCTGGTTTTGTATTATCGCGAAATAGGGGAGATAGTTTCACAGACATGATACGTGAATTGGAGTGGCAATCATTAAAACAAAGGCGTTTTTCGTTGCGACGGGATCTTCTCATGAAATTTCAATCACCAGTATTCTCCTTCAATTGCGAAAACATTCTGTTGGCACCCACCTACATAGTGAGAAATGATCATCACGATAAAATAGGAGAAATCAGGCCTCGCACAGAAAAATTTAAGTGCTCGTTTTTCCCGCGTGCCGTTCGAGAGTGGATCGGTAGAGAGACAGCTTGAAGGTAGTTCGTTGAACCCTGTTCCAGACACTTTATTGTGAATAGCAGAGTAATCACGTAGATGTAGATGCACAAGGAAGCTGTATGTTTCTTGAAAACAACTGTATTTTTGGGGCTAGAAGATGTCACACTATATACCACGCGCACTTGCTGCAACAGCATTAACTAAATACGTAGCATATTTCAAAATACCGGGCAGGTGGTATACACCATTTAAAATTTTAGCGCCTCGTGGTTGACGGCGTTAACTCACTGCTGGTTCGAGCACAATGAAGTTTCGTAACAGATTTCTTGCAGATGAGTATCAAATGTTTTCTTTTACAGTCGGCCGGTGTGGCCGTGCGGTTCTAGGCGCTTCAGTTTGGAACTGCGTGACCGCTACGGTCACAGGTTCGAATCCTGCTTCAGGAATGTATGAATGTGATGTCCTTAGGTTAGTCCGGTTTACTTAGTTCTAAGTTCTAGGGGACTGATGACCTCAGATGTTGAGTCCCATAGTGCTCAGAGCCATTTGAACCATTTTTTTCTTTTACAGTTGTTTTTTTAAGTGTTGGAAAATGAGTACTCAAAAAACACGTTATTCCAATTGACACGGGCCACTGCAGCCTACATATTCCTATCAGAGCAATTTTAGTCTTACTCGAATGTTTTTCCCCGCATTCTACGCCAGTTCTTCGGGAGCAAGTTTGAAGCTTCCTCCACGCTCTATAGCAGCAGCTAAACACGGTGCGAGGGGCCGGGAAGTCCCTCCTTGATGAAGCCGCTTGCCCCTGCTAGCGACCTGAGCGCCTCAGCTCCCGGGACACGGCCACCCGGAAGCACCAATTACCGCCCCCACCCCAGCTCCTATCACGCACACACACCTCTCCCCCCCACCTCCCTCTCCCCATTCCTCGGCGCTGCGTCGGTGCGATCTCGCCTCCGCGAGCAGCACGGCAGGCTAATACCGCTTTAGCACCTGCCCGCCTCCTAACTGGCCTTTCTCGCTACCTACCCCTGCCTGCTCCTACTCACACTCAACAGCTACTCCCGCCTACTCCTCCCACGCTCCATGACCTCGCTGAGCGCGACGACACACAAAAGCGTCATCTACCCGCCCAGAAGACATTCTCTCCCTCTCTCCTCTCCTGATAATAAGCTTGTTCTCCATATATTTAGCGTCTATTTACTGGCAGCGAACTTCCATCTACCTGAAAAATACATTACTGGTCATTAAAATTGCTACACCACGAAGATGATGCACTACAGAAGCGAAATTTAACCGACAGGAAGAAGATGCTGTGATATGCAAGTAATTACCCTTTCAGAGCATTCACACAAGGTTGGCGTCGGTGGCGAAACACACAACCTGCTGACATGAGGAAAGTTTCCAACCGATTTCTCATACACAAACAGCAGTTGACCAGCGTTGCCTGGTGAAACGTTGTTCTGATGCCTCGTGTAAGGAGGAGAAATGCGTACCATCACGTTTCCGACATTGATAAAGGTCTGATTGTAGCCTATCGCGATTGCGGTATATCGTATCGCGACACTGCTGCTGGTGTTGGTCGAGATCCAATGACTGTTAGCAGAATATGGAATCGGTGGGATCAGGAGGATAATACGGAACGCCGTGCTGGATCCCAACAGCCACGTATCACTACCAATCGAGATGACAGGCATCTTATCCGCATGGCTGTAACGGATCGTGCAGTCACGTCTCGACCCCTGAGTCAACAGATGGGGACGTTTGCAAGACAACAACCATCTCCACGAACAGTTCGACGACGTTTGCAGCAGCACGGACTATCAGCTCGGAGCCCGTGGCTGCGGTTACACTTGACGCTGCATCACAGACAGGAGCGCCTGCGATGGTGTACTCTACGACGAACCTGGGAGCACGAATGGCAAAACGTCATTTTTTCGGATGAATCCAGGTTCTGTTTAACAGCATCATGATGGTCGCATGCGTATTTGACGACGTCACGGTGAACGCACATTGGAAGCGCGTATTCGTCATCGCCATACTGGCGTATCACTCGGCGTGATGGTATGGGGTGCCATTGGTTACACACCTCGGTCACCACTTGCTGGCATTGACGGCACTTTGAGCAGTGGACGCTACATTTCAGATGTGTTACGACCCGTAGCTCTACCCTTCATTCCATCAATGCGAAACCCTACATTTCAGCAGGATAATGCATGACCGCATGTTGCAGGTCCTGTATGGGCCTTTCCGGACACAGAAAATGTCCGACAGCTGCCCTGGCCAGCACATTCTCCAGATCTCTCACCAACTGAAAACTTGTGGTCAATGGTGGCCGAGCAACTGGCTCGTCACAATACGCCACTCACTACTCCTGATGAACTGTGGTATCGTGATGAAGCTGCATGGGCAGCTGTACCTGTACACGCCATCGAAGCTCTGTTTGACTCAATGCCCAGGCGTATCAAGGCCCTTATTACGGCCAGAGGTGGTGGTTCTGCGTACTGATTTCTCAGGATCTATGCACCCAAACTGCGTGAAAATGTAGTCACATGTCAGTTCTAGTATAATATATTTGTCCAATGAATATCCGCTTATTATCTGCATTTCTTCTTGGTGTAGCAATTTTAATGGCCAGTAGTGTACTAACACTCTGTAGCATAACCTACAGCAGAGTAGGAGAGACGACTCGCAGAATTTGAGTTTTACCGAAGATTGTAATGTTGTTGCTTTAATTTGCTATGAAAGCGGTACTGACAGACAATAAAAGCGGGTTAAAAGCTGTGAGCTGTTGGGGAAGTTAACCTTGCATTACCGCGCAACTGTTTCACCAGGTATCCAGTCTAGCTTACCAAATTCCCAACTAGACTAACATTAGTTATAATCTTTTAATAATCATACAATAACCAGTGATTTATATATATATATATATATATATATATATATATATATATATAAGGTAATTTAAATAAAAAGAAATAAATCAGTTTATATTTGGAAATTTATTTTAACATTGATCATTGAAATTTCAGCATATTAAACGTGAGTCATAACTAAGCTGGTGCCTTATTTAGGACTGTGAAAATGTGAGTCTGTAATCTTACGGAACACATCAAATAGGGAGCCAAGATTGGGAGACTGCATACAACACTGCATTCATAAACTAACACACGAAGAACGTTGAAACATATGCAAGAGGAAATTGACCACAACCAACCGATTCAATTTTCACCCAAAGAAGTTACGTTCGTAGAGCAATCCTGTCCGTCATGAAATTAGCACACACTGGTATACTAAATTCATACTAACTCTCTCTGAAATCTTCCCGAAAAGAATAGCTGAGGGCTACTCTGATGGTTACACTACATGCTTCACGTGGTAAACTTGGTTTACACAAAGAGTGTAACTCCACAATAATTTTGGTAGCTAAAATAAATTACATCGAAACACAAATTACAAAAGAAAAACCTCAAACTGGTTACTATCGTGTTACTATTAACCCGATGGGTCAAACAATTATATAAGCACGTGGTACTGGTCTCACAAAGTACACTCCACGTGGGTTAAACATAAAGAGAAGTTGGTATATTGAAAAATATTGTCAAGACGAGACATTATAATCTCAGGCAGATTCGCATTTAAGATTGATGATCTTAGTTAGAGTTACTGACCAACACGTGGTTCCACTTTACTCACAAAGAAGTGACAAAGCAACTACCAGAAGATATTCTGAACTTCACACGCGAATTACACTGCGTTCCAATTTAAGATAACATTAGATATTTTAGAGCTAAACCTGAAATAAAGGTGATTAAATTTTCAGTTAGGCTGAACTTAAGAAATACATTGTCCTACGGACTTAGCAGACACGCGCTTAGCTGGAGATCTTACCACTTCAGACGCTCGCCGCGGACAGACAGACGTGGTCCCTTCCTGAGGGTTAGCTCACAATTACAAACGGAAGTGACCAGAGAGGCAGCTTCCTATACCAACATGACAAGGGACGGACAGGACCATACTAAGGATAGAAACCTCTTTGCTTTTAGAAAGCGTAGCTACCTGTTCCGACGTTGGTCCTACTGTTCTCTAGCAGACAGGCTTTGCTGCTACACTCAAGCATGCAACTAGAAATACATTTGCTCATTCATCCTCTCACACAGAAGGGAAGGGGGATGACAGTATCTTACCATATACAGTATATAAAAGAAAGCGGATGTAGGTTCCGTATGAGACTGTGTGACATGAATTACATATAAACTGTGTTTTAAAGTGTAGTAGTGTGACAGATCGTTCTTGTTTACGTGTAAAAGTAACACGTTCCACTGCTCAGTCTCCTCCCAGATAGTCAGAAACGCCACAGTTAATTTAGAAGAGGAATTTATGCCGTAAATGACAACAGATTTAAGAAATCAACATGAAAGGAATCCAACAGAGACCTTTCAAGGTCGGTTTGGATTCAGGAACGACTAGAACTGCGAAAGTAAAGAGAATTTAAAATGCAGGTTGGCGGTACCAAAAATAGCATACACTTAAGTTTCTGAATAAAGTCATTCCGTATTCGGCTGCTAAAACAATTGTTTATTGGTGTTGCAGTTTCGGAACATATTCGTTGTCAAGCATTGTGGGAGGCTGAAACTCACTCTAACAACACTAAGCTGACAGCAGTCTAAAACCAAACACATGCGGTGGTACAAATTGAGAAAAATTAATAAATTACTGTGTCGATAAATCTCTTACGTTATTTGATTTTGAAACAGCTGAGCAAAGCTGAACGTACTCAGGCATTTCTATCTTTACTTATTCTGATCAACACTAAACTGACACACCACTTTTTTTTAGCGTAACACAATCTGACTTTCAACGATCCCCTACAAAAGAATGTCCCTATACCTTTCATGCATCACTCACCTCACAAAAATCTTCGTTACTCAAACTACTGAAATAGAGCGAGCGCCAATACTGTCAGCTGAATAAAAGATTCTAACTACTGAAGTCACTAACTACCGATAGGCATAGTTAGCAAATAAAAGATCTTTCATTTGCTAACTATGCCTATCAGTAGTTATTCCCTTCAGTAGTTAGAATCTTTTATTCAGCTGGCAGTATTGGCGCACGCTGTATTGCAGTAGTCTGAGTAACGAAGATTTTTGTGAGGTGATTCATGAAAGGTATAGATTATTGTTAGTCAGGCCCATTCTTTTGTAGAGATTATTGAAAGTCAGATTGCGTTGCGCTAAAAATATATTGTGTGTCAGTTTAGTGTTGATCAGAATAGGTAAACAGTGAAATGTCTGAGTACGTTCAGTTTTGCTCAGCTGTTTAAAAATCAAATAACGTAAGAGGTTTACCAGCAGTGTCTTTCATAAATTTTTCAAAAGGGGAGGTTTCAAAATGCATCCAGTGTTCTATACGTCATGGGAGGACAGACCATGTAGCTAATATAATAAGCAAGCAGTTAACAGGAAAGTAACAACAAAATCCACCATATGCACCAAAGTACAACAGTCGTGTAGCCGATGTGGTGGAATCAAATTGCCTACATGGCTGCTAGAGCAACAAAAACGTCCTTTTTATCATTTAATGTAATTTGTGACCGAATTTAAAAATTTAAAATCCTGTCATCATCTACGGATTAAGAGGGTTAATCGTATGTTAAAGGTTTAACACAATAAGGCAGCCACCAAAGTTATAAACCGTGCATTTGTCTTGAGGCAGCGTTCCGGACAGCGCCAATGTTACCGAAAATATACTAAGGCAGTATTTCAGGATGAGAACACTTAGCTCCTTCCAACAAACTTTAAACAATATTTCCAACTCTCCCGAAATCTTTTGTCGCTGACACTGTGCACAAAATAATGAAAGGAAAAAAATTTATCGTTTACCAATATTTCGCTGCTCCTGCAGTAAAACTACACCATCAGACATCGCATTTCATTTCACTTCATTACTTCCCTACAACTAAGTCTGTTCGCAACACATTTTGCAGGGATAGCCCACATACACCACTGAATGAACCAGCAAAATTATGTCATTGAGCGACACACAGTTCAGGAGATAAAGCACTCCGTCTTCAGGCCACGAGTGGCCTACCGGGACCATCCGACCGCCGTGTCATCCTCAATGGATGATGCGGATAGGAGGGGCGTGGGGTCAGCTCACCGCTCTCCCGGTCATTATGATGGTATTCTTCACCGAAGCCGTTACTATTCGGTCGAGTAGCTCCTCAATTAGCATCACGAGTATGAGTGCACCCCGAAAAATGGGAACAGCGCACGGTCACCCATCCTAGCGCCGACCACGCCCGACAGCGTCTAACTTCGGTGATCTCACCGGAACCGGTGTATCCACTGCGGCAAGGTCGTTGCCACTGTTCAGGAGATATGACGTCATAAAGTTTGTGTGTGAAAAGCTAGGTTTTGCTTAAAACAGAGCTCAGGTTACCTAGAGCATATTGATCCAGTGTTTGATAATGAGAGTACCTAAAGACTACCAAGAAACTTTAATCACTAATAGAAACCTTTTCTAAGATTTTTCTCGCTTATATGCTCAGCATAAAATATTTAACACATTAACTTATGTTTAAAGAAATCAGACGTTTACAGCTGTTTTGTACATAGGAGTTCGATTCTTTGAAGAATCGTTGGGTCACTAAATACGGTGCTACTCGTTACAGGTAGCCAAAGTTCAGCAATACTCAGGACACACTGACGCGCCGGCTGGTGGAACAAACGGCAGTTTCAAGTGGTCGGTAATGACCTACTTTACGTACTGAACCGTGCGCTAGAAAGAGAGTCCAAACTACAGCGAGGTCGTCGTAAGCGTACATCAGTCCAGAGTGAATAAAGACAGCGCAAAACAAGCAATGCTGCGGTGGAAAGGCTTTATTAGATGGCAGGCTAGTGAAAGGACGTTCCCGCAGACGGATATTTGAGAGTATTACTCCGTCAAAGATAGCCCAAGTTTGCATTCTCTTCTTGTTCTGTCTGTCAGGAAGTACGAGGATCGTCCAATGAGTAAAGTTCCCTCTCTAAGAGAAAATGCATTACAGACAATTTATCATGTTAAAATAATTTTATTGACTTTGTACAACGCTTCTATTATTTTCCTACGTAGTCGCTATGTTTCTTCAAGCAATTTCGGTAACTCGACGCAAGTCTTCACCGAACCAGTTTTGTATCAGGTCGAGCCCTGTGTTCTGAACCAGCTTTCACTGTTGATGTTGTGGGGCGGCGGATAATTTTGTGTAAAATAATAATTTTCTGCATATAAAAGCTTGCGTGTTGAATCAGTTTCTAGCTTTTAGAATGTTGTTAATGCTGTCTTTTGCCGTTCTCAACACTGGCTCTCTATTTACTTCGTGGCCCCCAGAAAGTGATTTAATAAAACTTGGAGCCAGTAAATAGATATCCTAGTGCCCACTTTACCTGAGAATGTTATTATAACTGCAGCTTATAGCTCTGAGGAATTAGGAGATTGTCCGGGATTTCTAATCAAAAACGGTTTTCCAAAATAGTTGGGTATATTCTGAAATTCACTGATAAAAAACACAAGTATCCCTACAACCTAACTAACAGAGCAGTTCAGAGTCTAATGCGCTGATGCAATTACAAATGTCCGAATTAAATGTTAAAAAGAATGCTCGCCATAATTTGATGAAAATACTTCATCAAACGCCACGCTAAATATTTGGTAGAATGTCTGTCCCGCGACGGTACGTGAAAACGCGACAATACGCAAACTGAAGCTAGATAATGAAAATCATTCCAGAATTAACACTTCACATGAAATGTTTTCATGGTTCCGCGTATCTCTAGTAACTTAATACGGCACCCGAGGCTGTTTGTAGCAGATACACTGATGCGACGCGACTACCGACACAGATGGCGTGTCATTCAGCGTCTGGAGAGAACTGGGGCCTTGCTTCCTCGCGCAGTGTTCTTATATATAAAGCCGCGGTGCGGACGGCTGAGGGAACGCCTGATTAAATCCGCTCTCCCGACTAGCCGCTGGGCTAGTAACGCACCACTTCAAGATACATAATAATTTATAGCTTCTTTGGCTGATGGCCGAAGAAGCTCTTAATTTAAACGTGAATTCAGCACGCAGGTAAGTATTGATAATAAAATTTTGACGTGGCTAAGTTAAATACTTTGGGCGAGAGAATTAATCTAATTACCCTGCACGCAGCAGATGAGCTCTGAACTGTCCCTTTTGAGATCCGCTATCGCTATAATTTTATAGGTATTAAAAAGAAACTTTACACATCTTCATAATCATAGCGGACCTCCAACCTATTTAAATCTAAACATCCTAGCCTTATTTACTAGCCTACTTAATCTATCTTGCTTCCTTCAGTTTTGAGACGAAAACCACAAAATCATGAATTTCCACTAAAGTCTTAATTTGTGAAATCCAAAGTACTGTTTTTATTAAATCATTATGAAAGATGAATCTAAATATAAATTTTGAAGTCTCTAGCTCTTTTCTGTTGCGCCAATGATTTTTCCAGAAAAACGTCCAAATCTCGGAAATGGCTGAAGTTATCGAACTGATATTTAACACACATTAATTTAGTATTATTTCTGACATGCTAGAAAAGTTTTAGTTCATTCGCTTGATTTTTAAGGTATTGCGCAACATTTATGACGTCAGAGCTAGTTACAGCAGACTGGCTGGCACACAATGGAAACTAATGTGAATTTACTACAGCGTGAGTAGGCTGCTTCCCTACATCACCCTCTACTTAAATTTTTTGTTTATGAATGTTAATGAATGAAAAAAAAAATTTAATTACAAAAAGGGAAGCAAGAGTACAGTTTAACTCCCTATGAAAAATCAAAATTGAAATATAAACCTGTAGAAACATTAAAGAAAACTGATTACCTACATTAATTATTTAAATTGTAGGCATGTTCACTGCCTTTTAAACAATGTCATTACTCAAATTTTTAAAGCAAAGTCATGAAATATTTTCGCATACATATTGCCTTAGACAAACAAACACATATAAATTAAAAAAATTTATGAAAATCTTAGATCCATTAAATACATTTTTACATACACAAATTCAAAGAAAATAACATGATACATAAACAGATGATTATCTCTTAGCAGTCTTTTCTAAACCTGAAAGAAAAAGTTCACAAATAATTTTTACACACGTGGTTGTAGCCGCTTTGGCTGGCGTCCTACACTTCCATTCACAAGGGTAGAGGAGGGGAAGTTGCTATGGTGTGCGTCCTTCACGTTCTCTCTAAATTACATGGGGGAAAGGGGAGGGGTCACTGTGAGTTGTGTCCAAGTCAGTCCACGCTTTCACGCAGCTACCAGGCTGCCATTATCTGGTTTGTCCTGTAGAACAAACAAAAAGAGTGCCTCAGACTCTGTTCACTTAATATCTATGGGTGGGTCACAATGTAATGGGGATATATACATTTTATCCTTCAGTATGTTGCTGGAACAAAGTTAACAGAACCTTTCTCAATTTTACTCTTACGGTTACTTAACTGTCATAAAATCGGTCAACAATTGGCTCAAAACGCCGTTAGTCACTTACAAGAGAAAATTTTATGCTCAAGGCATATAATCATAAATCCTATTTAATCTGAATTTATTAGTTCTGGGCCGGAACACTGAACCAATGCTCGGTACATTCCTGACAAATCTGCATTTTATTTACTTAACTGACTCATCTTTGATTACCTTATTCTTAGAGATAGTATGAGTATGATTAGTGGTTGTTTTCTCAGCTTCCATGTACATGTGAGTAACTTTTGGTAATAGTACAGTTGTAAGTGTTCAAAACACACTACGTTTAGTTGACTACAAAATCCACTTATTGGTCCTCTGCTGTTGTCAGTTCCACATCTGCAATTAGGTACTTACTTACTTTGAAGTGTATTCATGCTGAGCTAAAATATGGTTTCACGTCTGTCATTATGTTACTTATTTACTTTGCTAGTGTATGAACTTATTTAACATTCACTCCATTTTAAAGCATAGGAAAGCACATTTATTTCATATTCATAGTGTACTGCAGCTGATTAGTTTGCTCACGTGGCAATCCATTTCCGCTCGATCGGACGCTGAAACCTCAGGTAGTCTCTCTCGGACCTACCACTAAAGTGCATCAAGTAATTATGGACGAGCGTAATGCTAAATTCCTTAAACCTATAGGACACCATGAGCTGCTCTGTCTCATTTAACATAAGGGTACCTATGGTCGCATTCACGCCTCCAACTCATAACCTCAATACGTGTAGGTGTATCCTGTCACACACTACACTAAAATAATGGCCAGCTCCAACCTTATAAATACTTCAGGGACGTGTCCTTCACGTCTCAACCACAAACACTACTCAATTCTATTACACTGCCATTCCTTGCTACACCAGGTGAGTTTAATCTTACAACTTATCTGCATATTTTTCCTAACACTAAGCAATCTCTTTTACTATTTCTTAGTTAGCTCTAATGCATACACTGGGTTTCACTACCACTTCAGATCCTGCTTGAACACGAATTTGTACATTTTTTTTTTATTATTGTGGGACCATTTCCAATAAAACAACACTTTGTAGTTACTACATTACCAGGGTACTATACATAATTGTTACGCAAATACATTTTATATCTTAATTACGTCATACTTCTCTGTTGTTTGTCACTATTAGGTTTGTCACATTAGGTATTTTTCTTCACTAATCGGTAGATAGAATGGTTTCATAACTCATGGCTTGATAGCAATGACAGAAAATTTTCATGTCTGGAAAGAAGAGGTCGAAATTTTCGTGGACAGGAAAGAGGAAGAATGAGTGAGACCTGAATGGGAAAGAAGATCTCACACAGCTGGGACTGCACAGCTGCCACACTGTGTAGAGGTTAAAGAACAACCTCCTCCCTACAGCATTCATTAGTTTAATGCTGGCTTGATTATCATAACGGAAAATTTTGTGTTGGAAAGTAGAGGTCGAAATTTTTGGGGATAGGAAAGATGAAGAATGAGTGAGACCTGAAAGGGAAAGAAGATCTCACACAGCTGGGACTGCACAGCTGCCACACTGTGTAGAGGTTACAGAACAACCTCCTCCCTACAGCATTCATTTGTTTAATGCTGTAAAGAAGAGTTAGAAAATTTTAGGTGGATAGAAAAGATGAAGTGAGTGAGACCTGAAATGGGAAAGAAGATCTCACACAGCTGGGACTGCACAGCTGCCACACTGTGTAGAGGTTAAAGAACAACCTCCTCCCTACAGCATTCATTGGTTTAATGCTGTAAAGAACAGTTAGAAATTTTTATGTGTTGTAAGAAGATGTCGAAATTTTGTAGATAGGAAAGATGAAGAATGAGTGAGACCTGAAAGGGAAAGAAGATCTCACACAGCTGGGACTGCACAGCTGCCACACTGTGTAGAGGTTAAAGAACAACCTCCTCCCTACAGCATTCAGTGGCTACCTATGAATCTGCCAGGTCGATCTGAAAATACTTTATGATGCCTTTTTAGAACCTGTCTCAGTTCTTCCTTTTGATTGCCTGAAATCTTATAGATTTCCTGCAATTTAGCTTCTATCTTGTCTAACATAATTGCTTCTTCTTCTTCTTCTGTATTCAGCTTATTGTTATTAAGATTAACATCTTCGTCCCAATACCTCCTATTTTTCAGAACTCGAATAGGCAGCTCCCAAGTTCCATCATCAGTTACTACATGTTTATCACTAAAAGGGACTGTAATTACTCCGGTTATTGGCAAGACCATTTTTAACTGGCTTCTTTCAAAGTCAACAACACTCTGATATTTTGACAAGAAATCTATGCCAATTAAAACCTCAATACTGAGATTATTTACAATTAAACATGGATGATCAATTAAATTACCACTTATGTTAAAGGGTAGTAAAGCTTCGTGCTTTATCGTTTTTGACACCTTGCCAGTGGCACCAATTATTCTTAGTCCTGATACCCTCATTACTGTAAGCTTGTCTTTACCAGGTAATGCATCAAAGAAGGACTGCGATATTGCACTCACCTCACTTCCACTGTCTAAGAGACAACGTACATTGATACCCAACATATTCACTATTATTATAGGGTGGCTTATTCTAAGTTGTACAGGTGGTTCCTCAAATTCATATAATAGTTCCTTTTGGATTTGTCTCCAATTAAAGTGATCGACATCTGTCTTCATTACATTTAGGTCACAGTGTGTAGGGGTTTCCTGAATTACATTCTCAGCTGCTTTTTCCAGTCGATCTATTAATTTTAAATCGAAACACCGCACGACTTCATTACATTTAGTTTGCTGAACATGACCCAAATTACTGTAGTCTGAGCGATTCTGCGCCTCCAGACCAGGCATAATACTAGTTACAGCTAAACCACTTTCACCATTATTGTCGGTTTCCTTCTCAAGTGACAACTGGTCACAGCTACTGGGTTCATCGACCCCAAACAGCCTACCCTCTACATTCCCACTTATCTCCTGTCCTAAATCTATTAGTACATTATCAACATCCTGCACAGGCACTTTAGATAAGAGCACATCATCCTCATCGTAAATATAAGCATGAATTTCTTCTGCTTCTTCACCTGACAATTCAGTATTCTGTAGCTCCTCCCTATCGTTACTCTGCTGAGCCTTCTCTTTCTCTTCCCACTTAGAAAGCGTCTCTAATACGGTATCTATCAAATACTGTGAGTGATCTATTATTTCTGTTGTATCCTTAGGTGCTACCGACTCTTCATCCACATGTTCAGTTTGAGTATTCTGATCTGTCTTACCAATTCTCTTAACTACTGGCATAGGAAAAGTAACCGCCTGGTGAGCGCCAGTGTCCTCATAGACGGGAACTAGTTTTCCTGCCTCGGCCTACTACTGTTTCCTTTAGTTTCATTATAGTTAACTGGCATAGCCTTACTTTCCGTACTGTTGTTTACATGCATATTTCTGTTTGGAACAAAATTATTATCCCTTGGATGCCATTGTTGGTTCTGATAATTATTTCCCCAATTCCTACCTCTCTTAGGATGACGAACACCTACTGTTCTGATGTTTACATTGCCATTTTGCTCGTTCCTAAAATTACTATTATTATTATTGGCATTACGGTTATTACGTGCTTGCTCTTCATTGGCAGCAACACGTTCTACACGTTCCAAATACTCAATGAAACGATCCAGATTGTCTCTAGGGGCTGATATAATTCTAGTTTGCCAGTACCATGGCAGTTTAGCTTCCAGACCTAGTATAATCATTTCTGGTTTTAGCTTTTCCGCCAAATGTGACAAACGTGAAATCCATGACCTAGCAAACTCTTTAATGGACTCCTTTCCTGCATTGAAGCGTTTTCCACTCCAAAATTCTCTCAACACTTCATTTTGCTTATTGCTAGACCAATACTCATTAATGAAAGCTGTTTTAAACTCCGCTAATGTTTTACACTTCAACATAACATCAGCTGACCAACGCATGGCGTCACCTGCTAAATGGCTTCTAATAAACGAGATTTTCTCTCGTTCAGACCAAGTTGATGGAATCACATCTTCAAAATCGTTCCAGAAATCTAGCGGATGGATATTTTTATCTGGATCGAACCGCAAAAACTGCCGACACCCGATAAAAGCGGCGTTTGCAGCTACAACTTGTTGTACATTACCATTACCAGAAGTTACTGAAGCTACTTTACTTTCAATGTTAGCAATGTTAGTACTGATATTTTCTACTTTCGTTTCAACATTATCTACTCTTTGCACAATATGAGTAGTATCAGTTTTGATTGCATTTACTTCTGCTTGACATATGTTTACTTTTATATTAACATCTTTAAATCTATCTGAGCACAGTTCAGATTCCGCCTCGATCTTTTCTGTTAACTTGTGCTCCAGCTTCGCATCTTCCATTTGGAAGTCTTTGTGAACCTCAGCAACTTCGGATTTAACTGTTTTATACATTTCAGAAAACTGTTGAGCAACCTTTTTCTTAATATCTTCATGATTGCAATCAATTTTATAATTCAAACTGTCTAGATCCTCTTTCAACTTATTGCAACCAGCCTTGAAGGTATCGTCCATTACCTCCACTCGTTTATTAAAATTTGTTTGGCTGGCCACAATTTCAGACTTTAATTCAGCATTACTGCTTTTGACCTGTTCACTTATTTCAGATTTTAATTCAGCTGTCATTTGTGCATTACTGGCAGCTATTGCTTGTAATATAACATTTAGATCCACAGCCCCAGCATCTTTGGGTTGCTCACGAGCTGGCTTTTTATCACACTCAGGTGACGAAAAACTGGCTCCAATACCAGAATCATCAAACCCAAATGAAACTTCTGATTGATTAGTCATATCTAACTGCTCCTTCTTAAATTCTACCATCTCTGATGACTGTTTCATTTTTAATTCATCAGAGAAACTATCATCCAATAAATTTATAATTTCTACTTTCCGCTTTACTACAGGGGTCTCTATTATTGAATCATTGCCCCTTCGCACACTACTGTCAGGAGACAATACTTCATGTTTCACCTTAACATTACTACTTTCATGCATATTTACACTTGAACCGTTGTCTGTATTTACAGTTCCCTCAACAGACATAGGTTCTGATTTAAGTTTAACCTCAGCTTCTTTTGACGGTTCCATCGCTGACAGTCTTTTAGTGCAGGTTAGTAAAATTTTTAACAGCTTTTCACTTAACTTAGTTCCTTCTGCACGACGTATGGCGTTGCCGGCGCGGCGTACCAGGATTCCTGATGCGACGTGGCACGTTGAGCTGCGGACGGCTCTCCGACGGCTGTTGTGTGTTTGCGCGGCCCGCAATTGCAGGCTCTGCGCCGGCTGCTCCAGGGGACGACTGCGGTGCGGCGAGACTGGCTTCTCGCGATGCCGGCAGCACCGCTAGACTCAGTGCCAGCTCCGTCAATCCAGATGCGTTGTTAATCCAATTGCGTCGTCCACATGCACACGTAACACATTCACTGTTTTATACTCAGTTGCGTGTCGCATTTCACTTGCGAATCCGAATAGTTAAAAATCACTTTCACTTAGTTGATTTCCCGGCCGATGCACCATATGTGGGGCGGCGGATAATTTTGTGTAAAATAATAATTTTCTGCATATAAAAGCTTGCGTGTTGAATCAGTTTCTAGCTTTTAGAATGTTGTTAATGCTGTCTTTTGCCGTTCTCAACACTGGCTCTCTATTTACTTCGTGGCCCCCAGAAAGTGATTTAATAAAACTTGGAGCCAGTAAATAGATATCCTAGTGCCCGCTTTACCTGAGAATGTTATTATAACTGCAGCTTATAGCTCTGAGGAATTAGGAGATTGTCCGGGATTTCTAATCAAAAACGGTTTTCCAAAATAGTTGGGTATATTCTGAAATTCACTGATAAAAAACACAAGTATCCCTACAACCTAACTAACAGAGCAGTTCAGAGTCTAATGCGCTGATGCAATTATAAATGTCCGAATTAAATGTTAAAAAGAATGCTCGCCATAATTTGATGAAAATACTTCATCAAACGCCACGCTAAATATTTGGTAGAATGTCTGTCCCGCGACGGTACGTGAAAACGCGACAATACGCAAACTGAAGCTAGATAATGAAAATCATTCCAGAATTAACACTTCACATGAAATGTTTTCATGGTTCCGCGTATCTCTAGTAACTTAATACGGCACCCGAGGCTGTTTGTAGCAGATACACTGATGCGACGCGACTACCGACACAGATGGCGTGTCATTCAGCGTCTGGAGAGAACTGGGGCCTTGCTTCCTCGCGCAGTGTTCTTATATATAAAGCCGCGGTGCGGACGGCTGAGGGAACGCCTGATTAAATCCGCTCTCCCGACTAGCCGCTGGGCTAGTAACGCACCACTTCAAGATACATAATAATTTATAGCTTCTTTGGCTGATGGCCGAAGAAGCTCTTAATTTAAACGTGAATTCAGCACGCAGGTAAGTATTGATAATAAAATTTTGACGTGGCTAAGTTAAATACTTTGGGCGAGAGAATTAATCTAATTACCCTGCACGCAGCAGATGAGCTCTGAACTGTCCCTTTTGAGATCCGCTATCGCTATAATTTTATAGGTATTAAAAAGAAACTTTACACATCTTCATAATCATAGCGGACCTCCAACCTATTTAAATCTAAACATCCTAGCCTTATTTACTAGCCTACTTAATCTATCTTGCTTCCTTCAGTTTTGAGACGAAAACCACAAAATCATGAATTTCCACTAAAGTCTTAATTTGTGAAATCCAAAGTACTGTTTTTATTAAATCATTATGAAAGATGAATCTAAATATAAATTTTGAAGTCTCTAGCTCTTTTCTGTTGCGCCAATGATTTTTCCAGAAAAACGTCCAAATCTCGGAAATGGCTGAAGTTATCGAACTGATATTTAACACACATTAATTTAGTATTATTTCTGACATGCTAGAAAAGTTTTAGTTCATTCGCTTGATTTTTAAGGTATTGCGCAACATTTATGACGTCAGAGCTAGTTACAGCAGACTGGCTGGCACACAATGGAAACTAATGTGAATTTACTACAGCGTGAGTAGGCTGCTTCCCTACAATGTGACTACATAATCAGTGTTAAAGTGCTTACCTCCAAGATGACTGGCTCAGATTTGAGTGGATTGTTTGGGGGAAGAGACCAAACAGAGAGGTCATCGGTCTCATCGGATTAGGGAAGGACGGGGAACGAAGTCGGCCGTGCCCTTCCAAAGAAACCATTCCGGCATTTGCCTGAAGCGATTTAGGGAAACCACGGAAAATCTAAATCAGGATGGCCGGGCGTGGGGTGGAACAGTCGTCCTCCCGAATGCGAGTTCACTGCAAGATGACCTTTGAGTTGGGAGAACGTGTGGAAATCACTGGTGAATATGGAGGATGTAGAAACACTTTGCAATCGAATATTCAGAGCTCCGTCTGGATTATTCGAGTACTGTCATGAAGCAAGATAATTATTTTGCGAGACAGAAGTGCAGGATGTTTACTTTCGATGGCAGCTCGCAGATTCCTCATGACATTACAGTACCTCTCTGTATTCATTGTGGTGTTTCGAAGCAAAGCAGCAAAGGAGCGAAATTTCCTGAGAGCCCCAGAACAAGTTGCCATAACTATCCCTGCCGAATGCGTGAGCTTCGCCTATTTTAGGACGCTTTCGCCTGGCCTCTTCCACAAGACGCCACGACTTTCTGTCTCAGTAGCCGAATCATAGACCCAAGACACAGCCCCAGTAACAAGTCATTTGAAGAGCACATCTATCTCTCTGACGAATTTCCAGAAACTTTCTGGCCGAATAATTTTGGAAATTTCTGTCCAGACCTTTGCGATGGACGAACGGGCCGTTCCTGCCCCAGGAGTTTTTCCACATTTGGATGTTGTCAACGGTAACGCGAGGATGTTCCTGCGCAGTACTGCGAATCGCAGTGATGGCTTCATCACGTGGCGATGCGGTGGGCCTTCCCTGTGCGCAGTTCGTCCTGCATATCTTCGTTCTCTTCCAGCATACCGAACAAGCCGACGTGGTACGATCTGAATGCTTATACAGCCTTCCTCATATGCATATAGTTTGACTGGCGATGGATATCGACAGCCGAAAGTCTTTTAGCTGCGAGAAAAAAACGAATGACGAAGTGAAGCTCAGAAGCAGACACTTTTCAGCGGTAACTCCATGCTAGCTGGCAGCGTACTTGGCAACACACTGCGGTACTTACATTGTAAGCCGGGTGTGAGAGTTGCCAGCACATACCAATCGAACTCGCCAGCCCCCACATGTCACCGGCTCATTTCAGTTTGCGGAGAAATTATATAGCGTCACTTACGTACGCCACAGCATCTCAGAATCCATATAGACACTCCAGCTTGGCGGGAAATCCGAGTAACTGTCCGATACAAGAACATGTGTAGACTAAGTACTTGCCAGCTTGTTTTGTAACCACTGACTATGCTTCTAATGTGAATGTCTGTACAATGGCTCGCATAACAACTGTTTCATTTCGTGAACGGTTCAGGATATCTTAACGAGGTGTGAGGCAACTGACAGTACGTAGACCGTCACGTAATTTCGTTGTATTGTTAATGCCCTTAACTTACGTATGAAGCAAGGAGTAGAGGCAAGCATGTCCTTCAATTAGCGATATACGTCGTTACTGCGTTTGAAGCTCTTGAAAAGCCGAATACGGTGATGAAACACTTGTTGGTACTGACGTTGTGAACTAGTCAGTTCGTAGTAAAAATATTTCTTTTACTGATAAATCTGATATATGTACAGTATTCAACAATTATTTTCTGAGCAATGTTTGTGAATTAAATAAAAATTTAGTTTCAATGGGGAATCTCATAACTCTTTTGGCAAATATCTTTCCGCAATTGACGTCTGAAGTAATACTCTGTGATATAGTGTAAGTAGGCTGTTTAGGTTTTTATGTTGGTAACGTCACGTAGCGCTCTGTACGAAAGTCACTGGCTGCGCTGTGTGCAGTCAGTGGCTGGTTGGCATTGTTGGAATATTTGCTATTGTTGTGTTGGGCAGCTGGAAGTGAGCCGCCAGCAGTGGTGGATGTGGGGAGAGAGATGGCGGAGTTTTGAGAGGTTACTATAAGAAGACGAGCTGGATGTGTGTCCGCCAGAAAAAGTAAATCTTTAAGACTGGATGTCATGAACTAATGTATGAGTTTTCAATGCTATTAAGGTAAATACATTGTTTGTTCTCTATCGAAATCCTTCATTTGCTAACTATGCCTATCAGTAGTTACTGGCTTCAGTAGTTACAATCTTTCATTTAGCTGGCAGTATTGGCGCTCGCTGTATTGCAGTAGTTCGAGTAACCAAGATTTTGTGAGGTAAGTGATTCATGAAAGGTATAGGTTATTGTTAGTCAGGGGCATTCTTTTGTAGGGATTTTTGAAAGTCAGATTGCGTTGCGCTAAAAATACTGTGTGTCAGTTTAGTGTTGATCAGAATAAGTAAAGAGAGAAATGTCTGAGTACGTTCAGTTTTGCTCAGCTGTTTCAAAATCAAATAACGTAAGAGATTGATGAGCACAGTAATTCATTGATTTTTCTAAGGGGATCTTTCAACAGACCAGGGGAGACAGTCTATAGCTAAATCACTGAAGATTAAGGACTGTCATCGATATGATGGAGTGCCTAGCAGTATATTAAAGTACTGTGCTGCACATACTAGCCTCGTATTGAGCCATATTTGTTATTTTTCCTTTATGAATGGTCAGTTTCCTGAGTGATTAAAGTACTCAGTAGTAAAGCTCCTGTATAAAAAGGGAGAAAGGGATAGTGTAGATAATTTTAGACCTATTTCTATGCCATCTTGCAAAAGTTATTGAAAAGGCTGTGTGTGTAAGGATAACTGATCATTTCATATCACACGATTTGCTATCAAATGTACAGTTCGGCTTTAGAAGTCGTTTAACAACTGAAAATGGTATATTCTCTTTTCTCTGTGAGGTACTGGATGGGCTAAATAAAAGGTTTCGACCGCTAGGCATAATTTTTGATTTAACTAAGGAGTTTGATTGTGTTGATCACAAAATATTGCTCCAGAAGTTGGACCATTACAGAATACGGTGAGTAGCTCACAATTGGTTCACCTCTTACTTTAGCAACAGGCAGCAAAATGTTGCAGCACAATGTTGATAACGGCTGTGATGTGTCATCTGAGTGGGGTACTGTCAAGTGGGGGGTGCCCCAGGGCTCAGTGTTCGGGCCACTCCTGTTCCTTATTTATATAAATGATATGCCCCGTAACTCTAAAACATTTCTGTTTGCTGATGACACTAGCTTGGTAGTAAACGATGTTGTGTGCAACATTGGCTCGATTTCAAATAATGCAGTACATGACCTCTCTTCATGGCTTGTAGAAAATAAACGCTAAATCACAGTAAGACTCAGTTTTTACAGTTTCTAACACACAATTCAACAAAACCTGACGTTTTAATTTCACAGAACGAGCATATGATTAGTGAATCTGAAGAGTTCAAATTTCTAGGTGTTCATGTAGATAGTAAGCTGTCGTGGAAAGCCCACGTTCAGGATCTTGTTCAAAGACTTAATGTTGCCATTTTTATTATTCGAACGGTATCAGAAGTGAGTGATAGTTAAACACGAAAATTAGTCTATTTTACTTATTTTCATTCGCTTATGTCGTATGGTGTTATATTTTGGGGTAACTCTTCCCATTCTAAAAGGATATTTTGGCTACGAGCAATAAATGGTGTAAGTTCACGAACCTCTTGTCGACCCCTATTCGCGAGTCTGGGTATTTTGACATTGGCTTCTCAATATATGTATTCCTTACTGTCATTTCTTGTTAACGATATTAGCTTAATCCCAAGAATAAGCAGCTTTTACTCGGTTAATACTTGGCAGAAATAAAACCTGCATTTGGATCGGACTTCCTTAACCGTTGTGCAGAAAGGTGTGCAGTATACTGCTTCATCCGTTTTCAATAAGCTACTGTTCGTACTCAAACATCTTAGCAGTAATCCACGCGCTTTCAAATCGAAACTGAAGAGTTTCTTCATGGGTCATTCCTTTTATTTTGTCGAGGAATTCCTTGAAAAATTAAGCTGGTTATTATTGTATGGTTGATTGCGTTTACTTGAACTTATGACTGACTTTTTTCGGGTTCATAAACATTTATTTTTATCTGTTATTACTTTTATGTTGTAATTTCATGTACTGACACGTTCCATGACCATGGAGATTTGCTCCTCAATTTGTTCCTACGGAACCTGACGTGTAAATAAAAAAAAAAATGAACTCTTTTGGTGGACTCGAAAGGTTCGATGAAACTGCACAGCCTGACGGAAGTGCTGCACTTGGCGGTGCTTGGTCCACAGACTGCTAATCCCACCCTTTTTGCGTCTGAATTTTAGCATACGCCACTTCTTTTCTTCTTGCACCACGAGTTTCAGCGTCAACCGTAACAGCCCATGACAGTAGTCACCTGCTTAAGCGCCTTTGAATGCCGTTCAAAAACGTGTTATCGTTCAATTAAAAAAGCATCCTTACTTCAACATTTATGTTGATACAAGGATTGTGATGATAAAAAAATTACGAGGTCGCTGCGTCCTATCAGTTGCCGAAAACCGTGTTTCTCTACCTGGCACAGCTCACGAAATAAAATGGATGTCAAATGTTAGAAAAGTCATGCAATGTATGCAGGGTTAGGTACGTTTTTGCCTTACCTCACGTGAGTGAGGTGGCAGTTAAGAAGTTGGGAGATGGTAGGGGACGAATTTTTGAACGTTAGGATATGAGAAACCTATCGCAGAAAATGTGACATGAAAGTTCTACAGCACTAGGCACCTAATACGCATTCGGCAGGCTAAATGAAACATCAGAATACTGTACCTTAGAAAACATTCATTGACGGAGTACAATCACACAATCTAAACCCAATCTGTGGCTTCACTCCTGTAAACATTCAGTGTGATGACTATCAATTCTGTTGCATGATATGCAAGAGCGAAACACTTTTTGTTTGATTCTCTCTCATATTCGACGCTCCCCTATCATGCTTTCAAATGCTGTGAACATGCACTCAGTAATCTGAGGTACTGTTCCCACTGGTGTTGGGTACACAAGGGACTTTTATATAACCCCGGAGGAAAAAGTCAAGAAGTCAGGGGAGTGCGTGGGTCCAGGGACTGTGAATCCCCTTCCCGTTACTCCCTGCTTGAAGTTGTGCAGGAGGTATTCCCCAAACCCACCGTCAAAGTGCGCTGGCGCACCATCGTTATGTCGTGTGACTAGGGCCTCCCGCCGCGTAGACCGTTCGCCGGGTGCAAGTCTTTCGATTTGAAACCACTTCGGCGACCTGCGTGTTAATGGGGATGAAATGATGATCATTAGGACAACACAACACCCAGTCCCTGAGCGGAAAAAACCTCCTACCCAGCCGGGGATCGAACCCGGGCCCTTAGGATAGATATTCTGTAGGGCTGACCACGTGCTTTTTTTGGGCATTTTGTTCGTTGTTGATCGTTGTGTTTGGTCGTTGCGGACGTCACATGACATCCGTTCAAGTTCGTATTTGATCCTTTCACTCAGTTTTTTTTTAATACGAGGCCAACCAGCTCTCTGAGCGAACACGCTTGACTACTGTGCCGGCTCCGCCCAGCCACCAGTAGCGGACACCAGCGTTATGAAAACATAAACTAGCACACAGCTGCAACGGGACGCCCTCCAGAAGTTCAGGCAAGATGCTGTCCAGGAATTACGAACACCATGCAGCTTTCACGCAATCTAAAAAAATGGCTCTGAGCACTATGGGACTTAACATCTATGGTCATCAGTCCCCTAGAACTTAGAACTACTTAAACCTAACTAACCTAAGGACATCACACAACACCCAGTCATCACAAGGCACAGAAAATCCCTGACCCCGCAATCTAGTGAGCGGTGTGGTCGAATAAGGTGATCTCCAAGGAATCCAGCCCAAATTTCCACTGACACTGTCATCCGGTAACGTCTCGTACAATTAATGCTTTAATTTTCAACAGTCCAGTCGTGGCTGTAGAAACTTTAGTTCCCATTTCCGACAATGGGTTCCTTGGATCAATGCGTTCAACTTTTCTTCCTCTAGAATCTCCAAATTTTAAGGTTGGTTGGTTGATTTTGGGGAGGGACCAAACAGTGAGGTCATCGGTTCCATCGGATGAGGGAAGGATGGGGAAGGAAATCGGCAGTGCCCTGTCAAAGGTACCGTCCCAGCATTTGCCTGAAGCGATATAGGGAAATCACGGGAAACCTTGATCAGGGTGTCTAGAAGCAGGTTTGAACCGTCGTCCTCTAGAATGCGAGTCCAGTGTGTTAACCACTGCACCACCTCCCTAGCTCCAAATTTTAAAACGTCAATCCTTAACACTTCGGCCCCCCATCTCCCTCCCTCTCTCAACTCTCTCTCTGTCTCTCTCTCTATCTATCTATCTATCTATCTATCTATCTGCTCCAATGGATACCTGGAGTTTCGCCAACAGATACTGGTCATTACGTCTTCCATGTGACGCACGGGCCGGCCGCTGTAACCGAGCGGTTCTAGGCGCTTCAGTCCGGAACCGTGCTGCTGCTACGGTCGCAGATTCGAATCCTGCCTCGGGCATCGATGTGTGTGATGTCCTTACGTTAGTTAGGTGTAAGTAATTCTAAGTTCAAGGGGACTGATGACCTCAGATGTTAAATCCCACAGTGCTCAGAGCCATTTGACCCTTTGGCGCACGGTGTGAACGGAAAGCGTCGCTTGGTTACCGTTAAAAACAAAATAATTTTTAAACCGAAATGTTACATGACTATTCGATATAGCGGTTCCAGATTAATCTAGTGCGATATTTGTTTTAGCGATACATATGAACAGGGACAGTAATGCGCATGTAAAATCCCGGTTCAAAACTCATTTTGGTTGTAGTGGGAAACAGAGCGACGCCTTCCGTTCACATTAGGCGTCGAATAAAAGACGTGATGGCCAATTGTTTTGACTGACTCCACGTACACATTATAGAAACGAAATTGCAAATATCTGCCGAAACACCAGAGAAAATGCGCCTGACAACTTTTAGAAGAGACCCATTGGTATATATGTACAAGGTGAACCAGAGGTAGCATGGACCAAAACAAGAGAAAAAATGCCCAGTAAACATTCATCTTCGACAGTGTGGGGTTGGTCTGTTCTACTGAAATCTGTTTGCTTTCCATACTTTGAGATGTGACAGTCTGGACCAATGCAACGAAAGGGCATACATTAAAAGTATGAACACTTGCTCATCTTCGCTATTGTGAAACACATCTCTTCTACTGAACAAGTGCTCATACGTCTTAAGTCATGCCCTTCAGAGCCCATGTTTATAAGGCATTTTTTCGTGAATGTGATTTTCACTCTGCAGCGGAGTGTGCGCTGATATCAAACTTCCTGGCAGATTAAAACTGTGTGCCGGACCGAGACTCGAACTAAGGACCTTCGCCTTTAGCGGGCAAGTGTTCTACCATCTGAGCTACCCAAGCACGACTCACGCCCCGTCCTCACAACTCAGATGGTAGAGCACTTGCCCGCGAAAGGCAAAGGTCCCTAGTTCGAGTCTCGGTCCGGCACACAGTTTTAATCTGCCATGAAGTTTCATTTTTTCGTGTTTTGGACTATACTACCTTCTCTGAAAGTTTTTCGGTGTGTTTCTGGTTCACCCAGCATACATGGGATAACACAAGGACAACACAAACAATGGACAGAGTTCAGGCCAGTGTAATACGAAGACCTGGGGCCCTGAAATACCTGCAACTGACGTCGCCACCGTTATGGAAGGCACACAAGATCTCCGAGTTTTGGCCAGAGTGTTGTCTCAGCACAGCAGAGTTGTGGGAGCGCCAGGAAGGGCTCCCCGCTCGCCTTACTTCGCCCCTCGGTCTTCCCTTCGTTCCCTTCCTTACTGCGTCGCGACGGCGGCTGTAAATTGCGTGGGCAGGTAGTGGGATCGCGGCGTGTTAAGTGGCGGCCTGCGCGCCCAGGCAGAAACCAGATAACGGGAGCCGAGCTACAAGGCGTGCGGGGGAAGCCCCGCCGGCTCAGCCGAGGAGACACGCCGGCGAGGCGACGCCGCTACCTGCCGGCGAAGAAGACGGACAAAAACAAGTCGAGAGGTGACCTGCAGCCACCAAAACACCACCAACGGTACAATCATCATCATCCAGTGACACACCTAGCGTCTTCCTATGTCCATGTCTCACTGTAGCACAGCAAAGATCCGCGTTCTGGACCTGATTGACGAACTGGGGACGACCGACCGCCATGTCATCCTCTGCCAATGGCGTCAGTGCATGCAGTGTGGAGGGGCATAGCGTCAGGACACCGCTCTCCCGGCCACTGTCGGCTTTCCAGACCTTCGAGCCGCTACTTCTTATTCAAGTAGCTCCTCAACTGGGCTCACGATGCTCAGTGCATCCACTCTGTTTGGACTCTGCTACTCACTCCAACTGCCATCTAGTGGCAACTTCAATCTGGGCAGGTCAGACTGTCCAGTATAGTCTGCTCCCTGTCGGAAGAATTTGCAGCCTACGTGCAGAAGTGAATCTCCTAGGTCCTTTGTGCGCGCACGTAGCATTAGCCGTCGTAACGGCCGAGCAGGTAGCTACGAGACCCCGTAGCGGACCGGCGTGTATGTCTTCCAGCTAAGCCAGCAGCCGCAATTGGCGCGCTGCCTGTGCAAGTTGTAAAGTTTAATGTAATAAACAATTATACCAGACAACTTGTTCCGTCTAGTCATTGTGAGTGGAAACAAGGGGAGGACAGCAAGTCGTCTCGCACTATACATTCAGACTCCAATGTGTCACCACAGGAGGAAGAGCCCGCGCACGCACTAACGCACACACACACACACACACACACACACACACACACACACACACACACACAGAAGAGCCCGCACACACACACACACACACACACACACACACACACACACACACACACACACACACACACACGCACACACGCACACGCACTATACTGAGGATAGAAATTTAGTAAGGCGTTGAATGCGAGATGCTTTTAATAGCTTCCACAATGAGTCACTGCCTCTGGCAGATAATGATTAAAGATTCTGGTCGTATGTAAATTACTCCAGCAGGAACACATGATCAACACCTTCACTGTGCGATAGCGATCGTAACGTTACAGGTGACAGTGCCACTAAAACAACGTTTCTGAACACAGATTCCCGAAATTCCTTCACCGTAGAAGACAAAGTAAATGATTCAGAATTCGAATCAAGAACTGCAGCCGACGTTGAGTTATTTAGAAACATATATCCTGATCGTAGCGAAGAAACTTACATCACTCAGTAAATTGGAGTCCTCTGGTATAGACTGCATACGAGTTAGGTTCCTTTACGAGTATACTGATACAATAGCTCAGTACTTCGCAATTATACATCGTATCTAAAGACCGTGTAAGAAAATGACGACAGTGATAATGTGTCGGACGGGGACTCGAAACCCGCAAGTGATCGCCTAACCGTTTGGGTGTCCGAGCACACCCTACCACCAGACCCAGACTCCTATATGTAGCCAACCACTTGTATACAACGTGCATACATCCATTTTGTACATTCTCGTTCTGGGAATACATTTTAAATGAAAGTAGCTTGGCCGGTGTCGGGGGACAAATACGATATTGCAGTGGCTGTGTAGTTCAGAATTACGATGCAATGTTCCTTCCGACATGTATGCATGTCTAAAGATGATCCACAATTGCTAATACAATTCCATGTATTTCATAACGTCTGTAGTCGCGTTAGAGCAGGGGCGGGCAGGAATCCTGCTCGTGTGCGGTGCACATGCACGCGTGCAGTTAACAGGTGTTCTGCGTGCACACAGGGGCAAGCTGGCCACCCGCTTATCTCCCATCCCCACCATACCTTCTGTCCGCTCCTTCCTCTGTAATGCGTTTTGTTTCCTAGCTTGCTTTATTGAGTGAATCAATAAGGTTAGTAGGAGTGCTTGAAAGAAATCATGGTTTGAAAGAGTACCTATTACCTACGATACGTTTTATTTAATTATCACAGGTGGAGTTTACAATACGTTTAATATCTGGAACAAAATTTCTACATACAGACAAACACAAACAGTTACGTAAATTTTCATCACTGATGTGTGCTCTTAACAGAGACTTATTAATTCAGCAAATGGTTTTCCAGCTCTCGCTATATTAAGCGCAGTCTTATAACTTGCACATACCGCTGGGCTATTATTGTTGTCGTCCTGAAAACTTGAAAACAGTGCTCCATAAAATTTTAGATCAGTTAGATGAGAGACATGACGAGAGAAAGTCGCAGATCTCTCGTGACAACAGCAACTACGACAAATTCAAATGGCTCTGAGCACTATGGGACTTAACAGCTGTGGTCATCAGTCCCCTAGAACTTAGAACTACTTAAACCTGACTAACCTAAGGACATCACACACAACCATGTCCGAGGCAGGATTCGAACCTGCGACCATAGCGGTCGTGCGGTTCCAGACTGTAGTGCCTAGAACCGCTCGGCCACTCCGGTCGGCCAACTACGACAGATTCATCTGGTATCGTCAGATCGGTCTTCTTAAGCTCAGTCAATTCCCCATCCGTTCAGAATCCGACAATAAATTGTACTCGTCCTTGTGAAATTTATTATAATGGCCTTCAATACTAAACTCTCGTGACCAGCGAGAATACTGCCACATATTAAACATTTCGAATTTTCACGTTTTTGCACAAAGAAAAAATGATTCTCCCATTACTTTTTAAAAGATAGCAAATCTCCACTTCTCCGTTTCTTGAAATACAACGTTCACTACATAGTGCTCGCTTCGCATCAACGTCCGCAGCTTAGCCTGGCACTACACTGCCGCAACCTGCCGGCTGTCGCCACGGCCCCGGTCGACGCCTGCACGCGAGCAGCGCACGTGCAGCGCTGTGCGGTCATGAGCCGCGTGCAACATTTCCCCGCCCCTGCCTTAGACCGTGTTCCTTTTGATATTCATACACGTTCGAAGGAACAAAGCATCGTAATTCTGAACAACACAGGTACTGCAACATCCCCATTTCAATGACACCAATCAGCGGTACAAATTGGTTGAAATGGCTCTGAGCACTATGGGACTTAACATCTGAGGTCATCAGTCCCCTAGTACTTAGAACTACTTAAACCTAACTAACCTAAGGACATCACACACATCCATGCCCGGGACAGGATTCGAACCCGCGACCGTAGCTGTCGCGCAGTTCCGGACTGAAGCGCCTAGAACCGCTCGGCCACCGCGGCCGGCGATCTGCGGTACAGGTTCGAAACATACACTGTCTTCAAACATTCTGAATTATCTCGAAGAAAACGATTTATCAACATGGAGAAGAAATCAGAAAATTTCGTTCTTAGGAAACACAACTAGATGTTTATTTACACGAAGTAACGACTCCCATCAACAGGAGATCTCAAACTGTTTCCATATATGAAGACTTCCAGAAGGCTTTTAACACTGTTCCCCACAAGCTACTCCTAATAAAACTGCGCCCATCTCAGTTGTGGATCTGGATTCGTGTTTTCCTTTCGAAGGATCAGAATTTGTTGTAATAGACGGAAAGTCACCGAGTAAAGCAGTGGTGCTGTCTGCGGTTCTGCACGTTAGCGATACATACACATCAAAAAAAGCTTCAAATCACCCCGGTTCCCAGAACTCCTGAAGACAGACGTTGACTGTGGGTATTGTACCACAGACACAGTGTCTTTGACTGTTCAGAGATGTCTCTTAACACGGCCTAACAAGGGAACCTCCCCATCGCACCCCCCTCAGATTTAGTTATAAGTTGGCACAGTGGATAGGCCTCGAAAAACTGAACACAGATCGATCGAGAAAACAGGAAGAAGTTGTGTGGAACTAAGAAAAAATAAGCAAAATATACAAACTGGGTCGTCCATGTGCAATATAGGCAATATTCAGGGCAGTGTGAGACGAGGAGAGCCAAATGCCAAGGAACCTTTGTTTTACTACTTTTAAATGTCAGTTGAAAAATATGTACTACTGTGGAATGTTATGACTAATAAAAAAAATAAAAAATAAAACGTGGTTAGCGTGAACAGCTGCGGAACTAGAGGTCTTTGGTTCAAATCTTCCCTCGACCGAAAATTTTAACTTTTTGTTTTCAGTTTACGTGACAAACCCTTATGTTTTCATCACTTTTTTTGGAGTGATTATTACATCCACAAGAAAACCTAAATCGGGCAAGGTAGAAGAATCTTTTTACCCATTCGCCAAGTGTACTAGTTAGGTGGGTCGACAACATATTCCTGTCATGTGACGCACATGCTGTCACCAGTGTCGTATAGAATATATCAGACGTGTTTTCCTGTGGAGGAATCGGTTGACCTATGACCTTGCGATCAAATGTTTTCGGTTCCCATTGGAGAGACACGTCCTTTCGTCAACTAATCGCACGGTTTTGGGGTGCTGTCGCAAAACACAGACACTAAACTTATTACAGTGAACAGAGACGTCAATGAACGAACGGACAGATCACAACTTTGCGAAAATAAAGAAAGCAAAATTTTCAGTCGAGGGCAGATTCGAACTAAAGACCCCTCGTTCCGCAGCTGTTCACGCTAACCACGGGACCACGGCGCTCCTCGGCTCACATTGCCCTTAATATTGCCTATCTTAGGCATGGACGACCCAGTTTGTATATTTTGCTTATGTTTTCATAGTTCCACACAACTTCTTCCTGTTTTCTCGATTGATCTGTGTTCAGTTTTTCAAGGCCTATCCACTGTGCCAACTTATAACTAAATCTGAGGGGGGTGCGATGGGGAGGTTCCCTTGTTAGATGTAAACAACCGTGCATGGGCAGCGAGTATCAGACGGAGAGGGTCCGACAGACTATCAGTTCCAGTCTTTCCAAATGGTTCAAATGGCTCTGAGCACTATGGGACTTAACATCTATGGTCATCAGTCCCCTAGAACTTAGAACTACTTAAACCTAACTAACCTAAGGACAGCACACAACACCCAGCCATCACGAGGCAGAGAACCAGTCTTTCCACAAGGAAGGAGGTACACGGCTCGTGTTGTCTGTAGTTCAACCATGCCTAGACCGTCAATACCGCGGTTCGATCGCGTCCCCACTGTTACTTTCTGCCAGGAAGGGCTCTCGACAAGGGAAGTGGTTGGTTGGTTGGTTGGTTGGTTGGTTTGGGGAAGGAGACCAGACAGCGAGGTCATCGGTCACATCGGATTAGGGAAGGACGGGGAAGGAAGTCGGCCGTGCCCTTTGAAAGGAACCATCCCGGCATTTGCCTGGAGCGATTTAGGGAAATCACGGCAAACCTAAATCAGGATGGCCGGACGCGGGATTGAACCGTCGTCCTCCCGAATGCGAGTCCAGTGTCTAACCACTGCGCCATCTCGCTCGGTCAAGGGAAGTGTCCAGGCGTCTCCGTGAGAACCAAAGCTGTGTTCGGACATGGGGGAGATACAGAGTGACAGAAACTGTCGATGGCATGCCTCGCTCAGTCCGCCCGAGGGCTACTACTGCGGCGGATGACCGCTACCTACGGAACATGGCTCGGAGGAACCCTGACAGCAACGCCACCATGCTAAATATTGCACGCAGCCACAGGGCGTCGTGTTACGACTCAAACTGTGCTCAATAGGCTGCGTGATGCGCAACTTCACTCCCGACGTCCACGGCGAGGTTCATCTTTGCAGCCACGACACCAGTAGAGATGGGCCCAACAACATGCCGAATGGACGGCTCAGGATTAGCATCACGTTCTCTTCACCGATTAGTGTCGGATCTGCCTTCAACCAAACAATCGTTGAAGGTGTTTGGAGGCAACCTGGTAAGGCTGGACACCTTAGACACACTGTCCAGCGAGTGCCGCAGGGTGGAGGTTCCGTGCTGTTTTGGGGTGGCATCATGTGGGGCCGACGTACGCCGCTGGTGGTCACGGAAGTGAGTGCCATCCCCCGACCGATAGTGCAACCACATCGGCAGCATACTGGCGAGGCATTCGTCTTGATGGACGACAATTTGCGCCCCTATCGTGCACAGCTTGTGAATGACTTCCTTCAGGATAGTGGCATCTCACGACTAGAGTGGCCAGCATGTTCTCCAGACATGAATCCTATCGAACATGCCTGGGATAGATTGACAAGGGCTGTTAATGGACGACGTGACCCATCAACCACTCTGAGGGATCTACGCCGAATCGCCCTTGAGGAGTGGGACAATCTGGACCAAAAGTGCCTTGATGAGATTGTGGATAGTATGCCGCGACGAATAGAGGAAGGCATCATGCAGGAGGAAGTGCTACTGCGTATTAGAGGTACCGGTGTGTACAGCAGTCTGGACCACCACCATTGAAGGTCACGCTGTATAGTGGTACAACATGCAAAGTGTGTTTTACATGAACAATAAAAAGGGCGGAAATAATGTTTATGTTGACCTCTATCCCAATTTTCTGTACAGGTACCAGAACTCTCGGATGATGCAAAACTTTTCTTGATGTGTGTATACAGGGTGTTACAAAAAGGTACGGCCAAACTTTCAGGAAACATTCCTCACAAACAAATAGAGAAAAGATGTTATGTGGACATGTGTCCGGAGACGCTTAATTTCCATGTTAGAGCTCATTTTAGTTCTTCCACCTACGCTCAATGGAGTACGTTATCGTGATTTCATACGGGATACTCTACCCGTGCTGCTAGAACATGTGCCTTTACAAGTACGACACAACATGTGGTTCATGCACGATGGAGCTCCTGCACATTTCAGTCGAAGTGTTCGTACGTTTCTCAACAACAGATTCGGTGACCGATGGATTGGTAGAGGCGGACCAATTCCATGGCCTCCACGTTCTCCTGACCTCAACCCTCTTGCCTTTCATTTATGGGGGCATTTGAAAGCTCTTGTCTACGCAACCCCGGTACCAAATGTAGAGACTCTTCGTGCTCGTATTGTGGACGGCTGTGATACAATACGCCATTCTCCAGGGCTGCATCAGCGCATCAGGGATTCCATGCGACGGAGGGTGGATGCATGTATCCTCGCTAACGGAGGACATTTTGTACATTTCCTGTAACAAAGTGTTTGAAGTCACGCTGGTACGTTCTGTTGCTGTGTGTTTCCATTCCATGATTAATGTGATTTGAAGAGAAGTAACAAAATGAGCTCTAACATGGAAAGTAAGCGTTTCCGGACACATGTCCACATAACATATTTTCTTTCTTTGTGTGTGAGGAATGTTTCTTGAAAGTTTGGCCATACCTTTTTGTAACACCCTGTATACTCTACCACGCCTGATCTACATAAACGATTTAGGAGACAGTCTGAGCAGCCCTCTAAGAGTGTTTGCACATGATGCTTTCATTTTCCGTCTCATAAAGACACCATATGATGAAAACCAATTGTAGAATAATTTAGACAAGGTATCTCTATGGTGAAAAAAGTGCAATTCACTCGTAATGATGAAAAGTGTGAAACTATCCACGTGAGTACTAAGAGGAATCTGCTAAATTTCGGTTACGCAATGAATCACATAAATCTAAAGGCAGTAAACTCAACTAAAAATTTGAAGATGACAATTACGCGTAACTTAGATTGGAACGATCTTACAAATAGTGTTGTGGTGAAAGCTGACCAAAGGCAGTGAACTATTGGCAGAACACTTAGAAGACGCAACAGATCTACCAAAGAGACTGCTTAAACTACACATGTACGACCTCTTCAGGAGTATTCTTGCGCAGGGCGGAATCAGCATCAGATGGAATTGACAGAGGAAGGACACAGAACAACTTCAAAGAAGGCTCATCGTTTTGTGCTACCGCGAAATAGGGGAGAGATTATCATGAGTATTTGGGGTGGCAACCATTAAAATAAGGCGTTTTCCATTGTGGCGAGATCTCTTCACGAAATTTCTAGGACCAGCTTTCTCACACAGTCAGAGAGAGAAATGATGTAATAAAATACGAGAAATATGAACTCGCACGGAATGATTTAAGTGTTCGTTTTTCCTGCGCTCTGTTCGAGAGTGGAATGGTAAAGGAACAACTGGCAGTTAATTGTGAATTGCACAGTAGTTAGGTAGATGTACATGCACCAGTCCTCCCACCATGGAAAAATCCGTAGAATACCGGGAATAGAACCCGGGACTTCCGCATAGGAGCCACGCACGCTAACCACCTGTTTTTCTACACTGAGGTGACAAAAATCGTGAGGATAGCGTTGCGCGCGCGGGCGCGCGCGCGCACACACACATACAGGCGGGGGCAGTATCGCGTCCACAGGGTACAAAAAGGCACTGCCTTGGCGGATCTACCATTTGTACTTAGGTTATTCATGTGAAAAGGGTTCCGACGTGATTAAGGCCGCTCATCGAGAATTAACAGACTTTGAACAGGGAATGGTAGTTGGAGCTAGACGCAAAAGACATCCCATTTCGGAAGTTACGAATTCAACATTCCACGATCTACAGTTTAAATAGCGCACCAGGAATACCAGATTCCAGGCATTACCTCTCACCACGGACAACGCAATGGCCGACGGCCTTCACTTAACAACCGAGAGCAGCGGCGTTTGCGTAAAGCTGTTAGTACTAACAGACAAGCAAAACCAAGTGATATAACCGCATAAACCAGTGTGAGACGTATGATTCGCGCAGTTCGGCGATATCTGTCGTTAATGGGCTGTGGCAGCAGACGACCGACGCGGTTGCCACTGCAGACAGGACGAAACCGCCTGCAGCGACTCTACTGGGCCGGCGACCGTATCGGTTGGACGCTAGACTACTGGTGTTTAGATGAGTCCCGATTTAAGTTGTTAAGAGTCGACGGCAGGGTTCGATCTGGCGCAGACCCCAAGAAGCGGTGAACCCAAGCTGTCAACAAGGCACTCTCTAAGCTGGTGCTGGCTCCATGATGGTGTGGGGCTGCGTTTTCATGGAACGGACTGAGTCCTCTGGTCCAAGAGGAATGAAATGGGCTCTCTGGTCCACCTGAACCTACCACTGGTGGATGTGGTTATGTTCGGCGACTTGGGGCCATTTTTAGACAAACAACGATGAAATTTATGTGGATGACAATGCGCCATGTCAGTCGGTCACAATTGTTTCCGATTGGTTTCAAGAACATTGGGGACAATTCGAGTGAATGATTTGGCCATCGAAATCGCCCGACATTAATCCCATTGAATATTAATGGGACATAGCCCACAGATCAGTTCGTGGACAAAGTCCTTAACCGGCAACACTTTCGCAGTTATCGACGTCTATATAGGTAGCGTGGCACAACATTTCTCCACAGGACTTTGAACGACTTGTTGTGAGAACGCCTCGTCGCGTGGCTGCACTACGCCAGACGAAAATAGATGCGACACAATATTGGGAAATATCCCATGACCTCTGTCACCTCACCTCAGTGTTATTTGTTCGTCACGTTTCTTCTTTGGGGAACCCGGTTCTGTGTGGACGTCAGATGACATCTCTCAAAGTCATAACGATGTAATCAGTGGTGGCTAGTGCAAAATATTTCCGTATGCTACAATATTACAAAAATATACAGATTGTGTATCACTATGTCGTCATGATATCGCCGCTCAATATTGCTGCAGTATTAGCGGCACCTAATGCATGTAAATCTAGTATATTGTTTAAGATTTTTGTTATGTTTTTTATTAATGCATTAATACGTCCTAGATCTTTGACTCCCCCTGTATCACATGCATAACTCATCTCGAAGAACAAACACGGACACTAAAAAAGAATATCACATCCACAGAGCCAACTCACTCATTTACTTGTATATTCGCTTTTTTACAATCTGCAGTCTTTTGACTTACAAGAGTAGTACTTGTAACTAAACTCAATTTATTAATTTTTCATATAACAATTGACCCCCCCCCCCCCCCCCCCCAAAGAACCATGGACCTTGCCGTTGGTGGGGAGGCTTGCGCGCCTCAGCGATACAAATAGCCGTACCGTAGGTGCTACCGCAACGGAGGGGTATCTGCTGAGAGGTCAGACAAACGTGTGGTTCCTGAAGAGGGGCAGCAGCCTTTTCAGTAGTTGCAGGGGCAACAGTCTGGATGATTGACTGATCTGGCCTTGTAACACTAACCAAAATGGCCTAGCTGTTCTGGTACTGCGAACGGCTGAAAGCAAGGGGAAACTACAGCCGTAATTTTACCCGAGGGCGTGCAGCTTTACTGTATGGTTAAATGATGATGGCGTCCTCTTGAGTAAAATATTCCGGAGGTAAGATAGTCCCCCATTCGTACCTCCGGGTGGGGACTACTCAGGAAGACGTCGTTATCAGGAGAAAGAAAACTGGCGTTCTACTGATCGGAGCGTGGAATGTCAGATCACTTAACCGGGCAGCTATGTTAGAAAATTTAAAAAGAGAAATGGATAGGTTAAAGTTAGATATAGTGGGAATTAGCGAAGATCGGTGGCAGGAAGAACAAGACTTTTGCTTAGGTGAATACAGGGTTATAAATACAAAATCAAATAGGGGTAATGCAGGAGTAGGTTTAATAATGAATAAAAAAATAGGAGTACGGGTAAGCTACTACAAACAGCATAGTGAACGCGTTATTGTGGCTAAGATAGACACGAAGCCCACGCCTACTACAGTAGCACAAGTTTATATGCCAAATAGCTCTGTAGATGACGAAGAAATTGAATAAATGTGTGATGAAATAAAAGAAATTATTCAGATAGTGAAGGGAGACGAAAATTTAATAGTCATGGGTGGCTGGAATTCGGTAGTAGGTGAATATGGATTGGGGCTAAGTAATGAAAGAGGAAGCCGCCTGATAGAAATTTGCACAGAGCACAACTTAATCATAGCTAACACTTGGTTCAAGAATCATAAAAGAAGGTTGCATACATGGAAGAAGCCTGGAGATACTAGAAGGTATCAGATAGATTATATAATGGTAAGACAGAGATTTAGGAACCAGGTTTTAAATTGTAAGACATTTCCAGGGACAGAGGTGGACTCTGACCACAAGCTATTGGTTATGACCTGTAGATTAAAACTGAAGAAACTGCAAAAATGTGGGAATTTAAGGAGATGGGACCTGGATAAACTGAAAGAACCAGAGCTTGTACAGAGTTTCAGGAAGAGCATAAGGGAACAATTGACAGGAATTGGGATAAGAAATACAGTAGAAGAAGAATGGGTAGCTCTGAGGGATGAAGTAGTGAAGGCAGCAGAGGATCAAGTAGGTAAAAAGACGAGGGCTAGTAGAAATCATTGGGTAACAGAAGAAATATTCAATTTAATTGATGAAAGGAGAAAATATAAAAATGCAGTAAATGAAGCAAGCAAAAAGGAATACAAACGTCTCAAAAATGAGATTGACAGGAAGTGCAAAATGGCTAAGCAGGGATGGCTAGAGGACAAATGTAAGGATGTAGAGGCTTATGTCACTAGAGGTAAGATAGATACTGCCTACAGGAAAATTAAAGAGACCTTTGGAGAAAAGAGAACCACTTGTATGAATATCAAGAGCCCAGATGGAAACCCAGTTCTAAGCAAAGAAGGGAAAGCAGAAAGGTGGAACGAGTATATAGAGGGTCTATACAAGGGCGTTGTACTTGAGGACAATATTATGGAAACGGAAGAGGATGTAGATGAAGATGAAATGGGAGATACGATACTGCGTGAAGAGTTTGACAGAGCACTGAAAGACCTGAGTCGAAGCAAGGCCCCGGGAGTAGACAACATTCCATTAGAACTACTGATGGCCTTGGGAGAGCCAGTCCTGACAAAACTCTACCATCTGGTGAGCAAGATGTATGAGACAGGCGAAATACCCTCAGACTTCAAGAAGAATATAATAATTCCAATCCCAAGGAAAGCAGGTGTTGACAGATGTGAAAATTACCGAACTATCAGTTTAATAAGTCACGGCTGCAAAATACTAACGCGAATTCTTTACAGACGAATGGAAAAACTGGTAGAAGCCGACCTCGGGTAAGATCAGTTTGGATTCCGTAGCAATATTGGAACACGTGAGGCAATACTGATTCTACGACATATTTTAGAAGCTAGATTAAGAAAAGGCAAACCTACGTTTCTAGCATTTGTAGACTTAGAGAAAGCTTTTGACAATGTTGACTGGAATACTCTCTTTCAAATTCTGAAGGTGGCAGGGGTATAATACAGGGAGCGAAAGGCCATTTACAATTTGTACAGAAACCAGATGGGAGTTATAAGAGTCGAGGGACATGAAAGGGAAACAGTGGTTCAGAAGTGAGTGAGACAGGGTTGTAGCCTATCCCCAATGTTATTCAATCTGTATATTGAGCAAGCAGTGAAGGAAACAAAAGAAAGGTTCGGAGTAGGTATTAAAATCCATGGAGAAGAAATAAAAACTGAGGTTCGCCGATGACATTGCAATTCTGTCAGAGACAGCAAAGGACTTGGAAGAGCAGCTGAACGGAATGGACATTGTCTTGAAAGGAGGATATAAGATGAACATCAACAAAAGCAAAACGAGGATAATGGAATGTAGTCGAATTAAGTCGGGTAATGCTGAGGGTATTAGATTAGGAAATGAGACACTTAAAGTAGATAAGGAGTTTTGCTATTTGGGGAGCAAAATAACTTATGATGGTCGAAGTAGAGAGGATATAAAATGTAGACTGGCAATGGGAAGGAAAGCGTTTCTGAAGAAGAGAAATTTGTTAACATCGAGTATAGATTGAAGTGTCAGGAAGTCGTTTCTGAAAGTATTTGTATGGAGCGTAGCCATGTATGGAGGTGAAACATGGACGATAACTAGTTTGGACAAGAAGAGAATAGAAGCTTTCGAAATGTGGTGCTACAGAAGAATGCTGAAGATTAGATGGGTAGATCATATAACTAATGAGGAGGTATTGAATAGAATTGGGGAGCAGTTTGTGGCACAACTTGACTAGAAGAAGGGATCGATTGGTAGGACATGTTCTGAAACATCAAGGGATTGTCGTTCGAAATGATGGGTGGGTTGCACAGAAAGTGTGTTTGATTCTTTCGCAAAGCTGGTCGCAGGTGTTGCTCCAAACACGACATTTTTCTGGGCACTGTGCTCATCGATCGGTATTCATTGAAATCTCCTGGCTTATGACTTTTATCTTAAAAGCGTAAAATTGTTATTACAAGTTATTTGCCGAATTTCCAGCCTTTCCAGTTTTACATAATTTTTGGCAGTCGCTTTAAGTTCTTTTTCAGCCATGTCAAGACTCATTTTAGCCCATTTTTTTGTCACTGCAATACCACTTTAGGCGTAGCTGTGAAGTGCCCATTGTACAGATATAGCATGTTTTAAAATTTTATTGGTGAAAAAATGCTGATTGAAACATAATGTAGTGACCTCGGAATTCTTGCGATGAACCTAGAGCACCTGCCGTGTGTTTTCACTACGCCAGTGAAAATTACTTTTTTACGCCTCAGACTGCGTATTATGTGCGTCAGTACGGTAACTTTTAATCTCTGGTCAATGATATCGAAAAAGTTTCAATGTTCCCCGAGAACATCATTTGAAGAACATATGGCAAAAATCTCGATGATCTGCCACGAATAGAATTTATAGAAGTGGTCCATCCCCACGACTGGTACTTTTGGTACCCAAAAATCGTTGTGGGTATTTTGATGACGGATACAGACTTCCGAAGACGGGAAATGACGGCGCTAGATGGGTATCTAAAGAATGTACAGTTAAAATATGTGTCATTTTCTGTGCTTCGTTATTTAGATAATTGCGGCTCACGGGGCAAAAACGGCTAAAATAGGTTCCTGCAGTCTTCAGCGTAAGCTTGGTAACAACCTTTTGATCTCTGTGATGGATAATGATATCTAAAAAACCTTCGGAGTTCCCCGAGAATACTTAAGAACATACGATGAAAATTTCGGTTATGTGCCACCAATAGAAATGACAGAATTGGCCATCCCCACAGTTGGTACTTTTCCTATCCGTAGCTTATAATTTTTCTCAGGAACCGTCCACGAACAAATGCTAATTTTATAAACCACCTAATGTCCACCATAGACCACACCTAAAACAAATTAACAATTTGCCTCGGTTGGAGTAGGTGTGTAATGTTTAAATTTTGTTCCGGTACTGAAGGATAGCTACAGTGTGCAGATTGGTATACAGTATGCAGATTGGTATACAAATGGTCACTATGCCAAAGCTGATACCCTAAAATAGTTGACCCCTTTATATCTGTGATCCGACCTGAGACGTGACTCGCTGGAAATTCGCAATTTCACGCGTAGATTTTTGGAACATGTTTTTGTTGTTGTGATCTTCAGTCCTGAGACTGGTTCGATGCAGCTCTCCATGCTGCTCTATCCTGTGTAAGCTTCTTCATCTGCAAGTACCTACTGCAACCAACATCCTTCTGAATCTGCTTAGTGTATTCATCTCTTGGTCTCCCTCTACGATTTTTACCCTCCACGCTGCCCTCCAATACTAAACTGGCGATGTCTCAGAACATGTTCTACCAACCGATCCCTTCCTCTAGTCAAGTTGTGCCACAAACTCCTCCCCAATTCTATTCAATACCTCCTCATTAGTTATGTGATCTACCCATCTAATATTGGAAGATAATGGTGCCATACACTGTCGCGTTTGTGAGAAGCGGTCGTTTAGCCGCCATCAGGTAACGTATGTTTAAATGTAATTACTTAAATCATGAGTAGTCACAGACGAAAACAGTTAAGACATTTAAAACCGATTTCACATCAACTTCTGAAAGTATTTGTATGGAGTGTAGCCATGTATGGAAGTGAAACATGGACGATAACCAGTTTGGACAAGAAGAGAATAGAAGCTTTCGAAATGTGGTGCTACAGAAGAATGCTGAAGATAAGGTGGGTAGATCAAGTAACTAATGAGGAGGTATTGAACAGGATTGGGGAGAAGAGAAGTTTGTGGCACAACTTGACTAGAAGAAGGGATCGGTTGGTAGGACATGTCCTGAGGCATCAAGGGATCACAAATTTAGCATTGGAGGGCAGCGTGGAGGGTAAAAATCGTAGAGGGAGACCAAGAGATCAATACACTAAGCAGATTCAGAAGGACGTAGGTTGCAGTTGGTACTGGGAGATGAAGAAGCTTGCACAGGATACAGTAGCATGGAGGAACTGCATCAAACCAGCCTCAGGACTGAAGACCAATTCACATCAACTATATCAAGGTAACTATCAGATTTCGAGTATAATTCCTACAAGAGCTTCCTATGTTAAGCGGTAAATTTCTAATATCGACGGCGAGAGTACGGAAGTTTCATATATTCTAAATATGTAAAAACACCTGCGAGAATACTGTTGGTGGTGCGATAAAAGATGTGACTGTTGGTTACAATATTGCGTTTTCCTGTGTTTCTACAACCACATCTACATTTCTGTAACCACTATGAAGTGCATGGCAGTGGGTACGCGCCATTTTACCATTTATTAGGGTTGCTGCCCATTGATTTCACGTATGGAGAGTGGGAAGAATGATTGTTTAAATGCTTCTGTGCGTGCTGTAATTAATCTAAACCTGTCCTCTCGATCAGGGATACGTACGATGTCTAAGTATAGTCCCAGAGTCATCATTTAATGCGAGTTTTTGAAACTTTGTTAAGTGGGGTTCTCGGGATAGGTTGTGTCTAAGACCAAAAGTCGGCCAGTTCAGTTTCTTCAGCATCTGTGTTACTCTCCCACGAGTCAAACAAACCTGTCCTTTTCTGTATACGTTTAATAGCCCCTGTTGGTCCTGTTTGGTACAGATTCGACACACTTGAGAAATATCCTAGAACAGGTCGCACGAATGATGTGTAAGGCGTCTCCTTTGTAGGTTGATTGCATTTCCCCAGTACTGTACCAATAAACCGAAGTCTACCACCTGCTTTACCCGACACTGACAAGGGGAGGCTGCCAATTGTGAAATTCAGATTCGATTCATACTGCGCATAATAAAAGCTCATGGCCAGAGGTGAAATACTCTTTACGATTAATAATTTTCTACACCGTCGTGGCGCAGCGGTAAGCGCTCGGGTTCGTAATCCAAAGGTCGCCGGATCGAATCTCGCGCCATGCAACCTCTTTTTTAGTATTTGTTTTTTGTAATTCAAATATATATATAGTTCCCGGCAATCAGTTGCAACAATTATGCATATAATAAGTTGTTGAAAGTCGTTTGTCGTGGAAAAACTGGAGACTTCGAACATCATTATGTTTTCCGCAAACAAAGTTGTATTTCACAAATGTTATTAATTGTCTTCATAATGTTAACCACGTATAGTTAACGGAAGACGAAGAAACGATATTCCGAAACGAATACGTATAGTGTAAGTCCGAATTAGAATTGAGACCCCACGAACACAAATTCGCTGTGGCAGGTATGAAATGTAAACTCCGTTACTCGCTCGTTACACTTGAAGGACAGATGTTGAATGGGCCGAAACGAGCCGCCGTATAACAGCGTAGTTGCCTGCTAACTTCGAAAGAAGATAGATGCGGTCCCTAGCGCAACCTATAACATCGTCGAAAATCGGTGCGGACGTGAGAGCTGTGGTACACCCTGTTAAACAAACGGAAAAATGGAGGCGGTACAATTGGAGAGCGATCCGCCTTCACCAACATCCATAACCAATTCATTAATAGCTTATATATATATATTTGAATTACAAAAAACTAATAATAAAAAGAATTGCATGGCGCGAGATTCGATCCGGCGACCTTCGGATTACGAACTCGAGCGCTTACCGCTGCGCCACGACGCTGAAAAAAATTATTAATCGTAGAGAGTATTTCAACGCAGCGGTTTCTTGTAAATGTCGATTTTCTCGACAACGGCTGAGAAGTGCATCTTGATGCGTTGCCACATTACACCTCTGGCCATGAGCTTTTATTATGCGCAGTATGAATCGAATCTGAATTTCACAATTGGCGGCCTCCCTTGTGAGTCTATGTGAACGTCGCAATTCATATCCCTACAAAGCGTTACACCCAAGTATTTGTATGAGGTTAGCCGATTCTAACATTGACTCATTGATACTGTAGTCATAGGATACATTTTTTTCGTTTTGTGAAGTGGACAGGCCAACGGCCTTGCCACAGTGGTAACACACGTTCCCGTCAGATCACCAAAGTTAAGCGCTGTCGGGCTGGGCTAGCAGTTGGATGGGTGACCATCCGGTCTGCCGGCCGCTGTTGGCAAGCGGGGTGCACTCAGCCCTTGCGAGACAAACTGAGGAGCTACTTGGTTGAGAAGTAGCGGCTCCGGTCTCGTGAACTGACATACGGCCGGGAGAGCGGTGTGCTGACCACGTGCCCCTCCATATCCGCATCCAGTGACGCCCGTAGTCTGAGGATGACACGGCGGCCGGTCGGTACCGCTGGGCCTTCATGGACTGTTCGGGAGGAGTTTAGTTGTTTTTAGAACTGCACAGTTTTACATTTCTGAGCATCTAAAGCAAGTTGCCAATCTTCGCACCATTCTGAAATTTTCTCAAGATCTGACTGAATATTTTAGCAGCGTCTTACAGGTAGTACTTTATTATAGATAAGTACGCCATATGCAAAATGTCTGAGGTTACTGTTAAGGTTGTCCACAAGGGTAGTAATATACATCATGAGCAGTGAAGGTCGCAACACACTTCCCAAGAGCACACGGGAAGTTGCTTCTACATCATTCGATGACTCTACATCTACATGGATACTCTGCAAATCACATTTAAGTGCCTGGCAGAGGGTTCATCGAACGACCTTCACAATTCTCTATTATTCCAATCTCGTATAGCGCGCGGAAAGAATGAATACCTACATCTTTCCGCACGAGCTCTGATTTCCCCTATTTTTATCTTGGCGACCGTTCCTCCCTATATAAGTTGATGTCAACAAAATATTTTCGCATTCCGAGGAGAAAGTTGGTGATTTGAATTTCGTGAGATGATTCCGTCGCAACGAAAAACGCCTTTCTTTTAATGATGTCCATTCCAAATCCTGAATCATTTCTGTGACACACTCTCCCACATTTCGCGATAATAAAAAACGTGCTGCCTTTCTTTGAACGTTTTTGATGTACTCCGTCAGTCCTATCTAGTAAGGATCCCACACCGCGCAGCAGTATTATAAAAGAAGACGGACAAGCGTAGTGTAGGCAGTCTCCTTAGTCGGTCTGTTACATTTTCTAAGTGTCCTGCCAATGAAACGCAGTCTTTGGTTCGCCTTCCCCACAATATTTTCTATTTGTTCTTTCCAATTTAAGTTGTTTGCAATCGTAATACCTAGGTAATTAGTTGAATTTACGGCTTTTAGATTAGACTGATTTATCGTGTAACCGAAGTTTAACGAGTTCCTTTTAGCATTCATGTGGATGACCTCACACTTTTCGTTATGTAAGGTCAACTGCCACTTTTCGCACCATTCCGATATGTCTTCTGAATCGTTTTTCAGTTTGTTTTGATCTTCTGATGACTTTAGTAGTCGATAAACAACAGCGTCATCTGCAAACAACCGAAGACGGCTGCTCAGATTGTCTCCCAAATCGTTTACATAGTTAAGGAAAAGCATAGGGCCTATAACACTACCTTAGGTAACGCCAGAAATCCCTTCTGTTTTACTCCATCACTTTCCGTCAATTACTACGAACTGTGACCTCTCTGACAGGAAATCACAAATCCAGTCACATAACTGAGACGATATTCCATAAGAACGCAATTTCACTACAAGCCGCGTGTGTGGTACAGTTTCAAAAGCCATCCGAAAATACAGAAATACCGAATCAATCTGAAATCCCTTGTCAATAGCACTCAACACGTCATGCTGAAGAGGTAATTGTGTTTCACAACAACGGTGTATTCTAAATCCGTGTTGACTGTGTCTCAATAGACCGTTTTCTTTCAGGTAATTCATAATGTTCGAACACAATATATGATCCACAATCCTGTAGCATATCGAAGTTAACGATATGGGCCTGTAATTCAGTGGATTACTCCTACTACATTTCTTCAATATTGGTGTGTATTGCGGAACTTTCCAGTCTTTGGGTACGGATCTTTCGTCGAGCGAACGGTTGTATACCTGCTACGTCCTCCCTGCGAAAAATTCCTCAATACAGTAGCAAATCTCGCTTGATATACTATATGAGCGTACGTTTGACAGTGAGCGTAGATGTGGTACCGAGTCAAAAAGTTTTCGGAAATCAAGAAGTACTACATCTACCTGGCTGCCTTGATCCAAAGCTTTCTGCATATCACGTGTAAAAGTGTAGGCTGGGCTTCGCATGATCAATGTTTTCGGAATCCGTGCTGGTTAGAACGGAGGAGGTCATTCTGTTTTGAGATAGCTCATTGTGCTTGAGCTCAGAATTTTTTCTAAGATCAATGTCACGGATAACGGACGGTAATTTCATGGATCTCTTCCACTACGCTCCTCGTAAACGTGAGTGACCTGTGCTTTCTTCCAATTACTGGGCACGGTATTTTGTTCGAGGGGTCTATGACAGTTTACAGTTAAGAAAGGGGCTAACACAGCTGCGATCTGGGCATAAAATCTGATGATGATTCCATCTGGCTCTGGGACTTGGTTCAATTTTAACAATGTCACCTGTTTCTCAAGACAACTGGCACAAACAACTATTTCATTCACCTTTTCAGCCGTACGAGGATTAAATTGGGGTTTTGATCGCCTGGGTTTTCCTTTCTAAAGGAATATTTGAATACAGAACTAAGTATTTCAGCTTTTGCTTTGTTACTCTCAATTTTAGTTCCTATCTCATTCGTGAATGACTGGACACTAACTTTGGTACCACTAACAGCCTTCACTGACGACCAGAATTTTTTGGTGTTATGCGAAAGACAATTTGCAAATAATCTGCTACAGTAGTCAAAGGTTTCACGCATCTGCTACAGTAGTCATTAAAGGTTTCACGCACTGCTCGTTTCACAGCCCAACATGTACCTTTCAGCATCTCTCTATCTATAGCGCTACGCTTTGTTTTACATCTGTTACGCAGTACAGGTTTTCTCAGAAGTTTGCTTAAAGAGACTGTGTACCAAGCAGGGTCCCTTCCATTATGACCTGTTCTACTGGCTAGATATCTATCCACCGAATGGTCAACTATTATTTTAAACGTGAACCATAGTTCCCCTACATGCTCCTGCCCTGTGCTTCAAGCTCCTAACATATGTACGAGGGGGGTTTGAAAAGTTAGTGCAAAGTCCGAGAGATGGCACCACCGGCGCGTATCGGGGTCATGTTTAGTTAGTAGCATCTTTGGAAAGAGAGCACACCAAGTTTCAGCCGTATTGGTCTATTTCTTTGTGCTTGGTATTCGTGTGAATCAAGGACAGGCCCCCACAACCGCACGAGTAGTCGACTGTGAAGAGCGGACAAATTGAATAGCTGGGCGGCGGCCATTAGAGTGGTTAACTGACGCGCGGAGTTCGAATGTTTATACATCGCTTTTGGTTATAAAATGCCTTCCCTTGAGTTAGGTCGCAAACATAATGCCTCATTTAAATACGTTACTACAATATGCTTTTTTTATTTATGAACAAACAGCAACTAGTCACTGTTTATGAATTTATCTTACGTACTACATGGAATCTGCCGTAGCTAAAAGTTATGTACTGGACCCCTAGCATTTTTCGTAGTTCGTTTACGATAGATGTACGCAAAATGCATCAAAATACTCGAAGATTTGCCCACTATATTAATAGATATTTTCTGACTCTACCTTGCTTTAGATTTTATTACGAGAAGTGCGTTATATATGGCATAGTGCTTTGGCAACTCACGACCAAATTATCAAGTTTCAACCTAACCTAGACCATGAAAACACTACCGATAAGCCAACTTTCTTCAAAATGATCAGAACATGTAAAATGGTATTCTGTCGGTCGGAAATCTTGCTTCCTGACAGCGTGTAACCATTTTTGTAACAGGTGTGGTTTTGAGAAAGGAAACCTGCAAATAGATGCACAGACATTATGCTAATACCGTGTTACAAAAACATTTATTAAGCAAGTGCACTGACATACAAAACAACTTAAAATATTCACATACCTGTGAAATGTAATATTCGTTCCTTTCTCGAATTTATTTCTACAATTAATCGCTGCACAACTCTTCACCATTGTACTTCTTTTGATTGGAATGTACAGACAGTAGAATTACGAGTAACAAATACTGTATGTACGCCCCAACAAATATACAACGTTGAATCAGGGTCTTCATAAACAACAGTGCTACACAACACATCAGACTACAACCACTATAATGGCGTCCAGCCGAAGGTTCAAATTATCCCGCGACTGCAGCGCCATCAGTGAGTCTAGTTATTTTTTACAAGGTCTTTGATCAAGGAAGTCGAGTGATTGTCAAAAAATGGACGAAAAAGAAATTCGTGTGGTGATTAAACATTACTTTATGAAAGGCAAAACGCCTCAGGCGACTAAAGAGAAGCTTGATAAACATTATGGCGACTCTGCACCTTCGATTAGAACAGTTTATAAGTGGTTTCAAAATTTTCGGAGTGGCCATATCCGCACAAGTGGCGCTGAACGTTCTGGACGCCGTGTAGAGGTGACTACTCCAGAAATCATTGATAAAATCCATGATATGGTGATGGATGACAGAAGCGTTAAGGTGCGTGAGATTGCTAGTGCTGTGGGCATCTCGAATGATCGGGTACATAATATTGTGCATAAACATTTGGACATGAGAAAGCTATCCGCAAGATGCGTTCCGCGATTGCTCACACTTGACCAAAAACGGAATCGTATGAAGTGATGCAAGGATGGTTTGCAGCTGTTCAGGAAGAATCCGCAGGACTTTAAGCGTCGTTTCGTCACTGTGGATGAAACATGGATACGTTAGTATACTCCTAAGACCAAACAACAATCTAAACAATGGGGTAACGCGGGATAATCTGCGCCAAAAGAGGCGAAGACCATTCCTTCGGCCAGAAAGGTTATGGCGACTATTTTTTTTGGGATTCGTAAGGGATAATCCTCACCGACTATCTGGAAAAGGGCAAAACTATTACAGGTGCATATTATTCATCGTTACTGGATCGATTGAAAACCGAGCTGCAAGGAAAACGCCGGCGATTGGACCGCAAAAAAAAAAAACCTGCTTTTTCATCACGACAATGCACCAGCATACACCTCAGCAGTTGTTGTCGCAAAATTAATGGAAATAGGATTCAAACTCGTTTCACATCCGCCCCTATTCTCCAGACTTGGCTCCCTCGAACTACTATTTGTTCTCCAATTTGAAGATATGGCACGCGACACAAAGATTTTATTCAAACGAGGAGGTGATTGCAGTAACTAATAGCTATTTTGGAGACTTGGACAACTCCTATTATTCGGAAGAGATAAACAAATTACAAGATCGTTGGACGAAGTGTATAAGTCTAAAAGGAGACTGTCGAAAAGTGAAAAAGGTTTACCGCAAACACGTAAGTAGTTTTTATTTTTGCACGGACTCTTCAAACGCCACTATATATGTATATACTTGTTCTAATTACCCCTTTGTATTTCGGTAGTCATTGTCACTGGCAACAGTGGACATCCTCGGGCATGGATGTGTGAGAGGTCCTAATGTTAGTTAGGTTTAAGTAGTTCTAAGTCTAGAGCCAGCCATTTGAACCATTTTTTGGACATCCTCAAACAGGTCAGATCTATTTGTTGCTATTAGATCCATGGTGAGTGGTTCAAAAGGTTCAAATGGCACTGAGAACTATGGGACTTAACAGCTGTGGTCATCAGTCCCCTAGAACTTAGAACTACTTAAACCTAACTAACCTAAGGACATCACACACATCCATGCCCGAGGCAGGATTCGAACCTGCGACCGTAGCGGTCGCGCGGTTCCAGATTGTAGCGCCTAGAACCGCTCGGCCACACTGGCCGCCTGGTGAGTGGTTTTCCGAATTATTTTTTCTAGGTAGTTCTCAGAGAAGGCATTTGGTAGTGTTTCACAGAAAGCATTGTATCACCCGTAGCCAATAAAATTGTAGTTTTTCCAACCGACTGTCAGATAATTGGTCCCCAACGATGATGGCAGTACGTTGGGCACTTATGTACAAACGAAATGTGGTTTTCACAATGAGATTTTCACTCTGCAGCGGAGTGTGTGCTGATATGAAACTTCCTAGCAGATTAAAACTGTATGCCGGACCGAGACTAACTCAGGACCTTTGCCTTTCGCGGGCAAATGCTCTACCAACTGAGCTACCCAAGCACGACTCACTCCCCGTCCTCACAGCTTTACTTCTGCCAGTATCAGAAGTAAAGCTGTGATGGCTGGGCGTGAGTCGTGCTTGGGTAGCCAGGCAATGGTGTGTTGTCAGTGTTATGTCTCAAATATATCAAACCCCCGCCACCTTCCCATGAACCATGGCATATCGTAGGTGCTACCACAACGGAGGGGTATCTGTTGAGAGGCCAGACAAACGTGTGGTTCCTGAAGAGGGGCAGTAGCCTTTTCAGTAGTTGCAGGGGCAACAGTCTGGATGACTGACTGATCTGGCCTGGTAACATTAACCAAAACAGCCTTGCTGTTCTGGTACTGCGAACGGCTGAAAGCAAGGGGAAACTACAGCCGTAATTTTTCCCGAGGGCATGCAGCTTTACTGTATGGTTAAATGATGATGGCGTCCTCATGGGTAAAATATTCCGGAGGTAAAATAGTCCCCCACTCGATCTCCGGGCGGGGACTACTCAAGAGGACGTCGTTATCAGGAGAAAGAAAACTGGCGTTCTACAGGTCGAAGTGTGGAATGTCAGATCCCTCAATTGAACATGTAAGTTACAAAATTTAAAAAGGGAAATGGATAGGTTAAAGTTACATACAGCGGCAATTAGTGAAGTTCGGTGGCCGGAAGAACAAGACTTATGGTCAGGTGAATACAGAGTTATAAATTCAAAATCATATAGCGGTAATGCAAGAGTAGGTTTAAAAATGAATAAAAAATAGGAGCGCGGGTAAGCTACTACAAACACCATAGTGAACGCGTTACTGTTTCCAACATAGACACGAAGCCCATCACTACCACATTAGTACAAATTTTTATGTCAACTAGCTCCGCAGATGATAAACAGATTGAAGAAATGTATGACACGATAAAAGAAATTATTCAGATAGTTAAGGGAGACGAAAATTTAATAGTCAAGTGGGACTGGAATTCGATAGTAGGGAAAGGGAAAGAAGGAAAAGTAGTAGGTGAATATGGAATGGAAGTAAGGAATGAAAGAGGAAGCCACCTGGTAGAATTTTTCGCAGCGCGTGACTTAATCATAGCTAACACTAGGCTCAAGAATCATGAAAGAATGTTGTATACGTGAAAGAGGCCTGGAGACAATGGAAGATTTCAGATAGATTATATAATGGTAAGACAGAGATTTAGGAACCAGGTTTTAAATTGTAAGACATTTCCAGGGGCAGATGTGGACTCTGACGACAATCTATTGCTTATGAACTGTAGACTAAAACTAAAAAAGCTGCAAAAAGGTAGGAATTTAAGGAGAGGGGACCTGGATAAACTGACAGAACCAGAGGCTGAGTTTCAGAGAGAACACTTAGCTAGCGATTGAGAAATACAGAGGAAAGAAATAGAGTAGAAAAACAATGGGTAGCTTTCAGAGATGAAACACTGAAGGCAGCAGAGGATCTAGTAGGTAAAAAGACGAGGGCTAGTAGAAGTCCTTAGGTAACAGAAGAGATACTGAATTTAATTGATGAAAGGAGAAAATATAAAAATACAGTAAATAAAGCAGGCTAAAATGAATACAAACTTCTCAAAAATGAGATCGACAGGAAGTGCGAAATGGCTAAGCAGGGATGGCTAGAGGACAAATGTAAGGATGTAGAGGCATATATCACTAGCGGTAAGATAGATAGTGCCTACAGGAAAATTAAAGAGACCTTTGGAGAAAAGAGAATCACCTATTTCAATATCAAGAGCGCAGACGGAAAACCAGTCCTAAGCAAAGAAGGGAAAGCAGAAAGGTGGAAGGACTATACAGATGGTCTCTACAAGGGCGATGTACTTCAGGGCAATATTATGGAAATGAAAGAGGATGTAGATGATCAAATGGGAGCTATGATACAGCGTGAAAAATTTGACAGGGCACTGTAAGACCTAAGGTAAAAAAGGCCCCGGGAGTAGACAACATTCCATTAGAACTATTGACAGCCCTAGGAGAGGCAGCCCTGACAAAACTCTACCATCTGATGAGCAAGATGTATGAGACACGTGAAATACCCTCAGATTTCAAGAAGAATATAATAATTCCAATCCCAAAGAAAGTAGGTGTTGACAGGTGTGAAAATTACCGAACTATCTGTTTAATAAGTCATGGCTGCAAAATATTAACACGAATTCTTTACAGACGAATGGAAAAACTGGTAGAAGCCGACCTTGGGGAAGATCAGTACGGATTCCGAAGAGGCAATACTGACCCTACGACTTATTTTATAAGATAGATCAAGGAAAGGTAAACTTACGTTTATACATTTGTAGACTTATAGAAAGCTTTCGACAATGTTGAATGGAACAACCTCTGAACGTGGCAGAGGTAAAATACAGGGAGCGAAAGGCTATTCACAATTTGTACAGAAACCAGATAGCATTTATAAAGTTCGAGGGGCATAAAAGGGAAGCAGTGGTTGCGAAGGGAGTAAGGCAGGCTTTTAGCCAATCCCCGATGTTATTTGATCTCTATATAGAGGAAACAGTAAAGAAAAATTGGTAGTAGGAATAAAAATCCATGGAGAAGAAATAAAAACTGAGGTTCGCCGATGACATTGTAATTCTGTCAGAAACAGCAAAAGACTTGGAAGAGCAGTTGAACGAAATGGACAGTGTCTTGAAAGGAGGATATAAGATGAACATCAACAAATGCAAAACGAGGATAATGGAATGCAGTCGAATTAAATCGGGTGATGCTGAGGCAATTAGATTAGGAAATGAGACACTTAAAGTAGTAAAGGAGTTTTGCTATTTGGGGAGCAAAATAACTGATGATGGTCGAAGTAGAGAGGATATAAAATGTAGACTGGCAATGGAAAGCAAATCGTTTCTGAAGAAGAAAAATTTGTTAACATCGAGTAGAGATTTAAGTGTCAGAAAATCTTTTCTGAAAATATTTGTATGGAGTGTGGTCATGTATGGAAGCAGGAACATGGACGACAAATAGTTTGGACAAGAAGAGAATAGAAGCTTTCGAAATGTGGTGCTACAGAATAATGCTTTAGATTAGATGGGCAGATCACGTAAATAATAATGTGGTACTGAATAGAATTGGGGACAAGAGGAATTTGTGGCCAAGTTGACTAGAAGAAGGGATCGGTTGGTAGGACATGTTCTGAGGCATCAAGGGATCACCAATTTAGAATTGGAGGGAAGCGAGGAGGGTAGAAATCTTAGAGCGAGACCAAGAGACGAATACACTAAAGAGATTCAGAAGGATGTAGGCTGCAGTAGGTACTGGGAAATGAAGCAGCTTGCACAGGATAGAGTAGCATGGAGAGCTGCGTCAAACCAGTCTCTGAACTGAAGACGACAACAACAACAACAACGTATCACAACAGCTAATAGTTTTATCCACTCTAGCTATTACGAAAGGAAGTTGAGACTAGATAAACGTGCAGTGTAAATGGTTGCTAACGCACGAGAGAAGGCTAAAGCAGCGCATCGTTATCCCGTTGCAACGGCAGGTTGTTACCTACCGGCATGTAACAAAAACGTTATATCCAATAGTTCATATACAAAGGGTCTCATAGTGTTTCCTTTTGAGAGTCTTTCTGCAGCGTATATGCAACATAGCGCGACTCCGATGCTGGTATACAAGCACCAACATGCAGGCACGGGATTAGTATGGTATTCTTGTCTTTCCGGCGTGCGCGTGGTAAATAAGGAAACGTTAACTATGGCGTCGTTATCACTGGATTAGTCCATACACGACCAGTGTGCTGTTATTCTTTTCTTGGCTGCCGAAGGACGAACACTGGTAGAAATCCAGTGGAGAATGGAGAATATGTATTGGCTGGTATCCTTCTTAAACTAACATTTTGTAATGTGCGACTAGTTCCGTTGTGGTTGCGATTATACACGAGTCGCCAATCGACACTGTAGGCCAGCCTCATCCATTATGGTCAACTACAAGCGGGCGGTCGATGATGCTCTATCGTCCAGATCACTCCCCCAACGCGATCATCATACCTTCTGTCTCTTACAAAAGCCTTGAACGGTCGACGATTTCTGTCGAACGATTATTAGTACATCAAATCTCACGGCGATTTTGCCTGTTTGGCATACAGAGTCTGGCTGGATTGTACGGCCTGCGAACGGGAACTTTTTTATCGCCCCTTATACACTACTAGCCATTAAAATTGCTACACCAAGAAGAAATGCAGATGATAAACGGGTATTCATTGGACAAATACATTATACTAGAACTGACATGTGATTACATTTTCAAGCCATTTGGGTGCATAGATCCTGAGAAATCAGTACCCAGAACAACCTGCTCTGGCCGTTATAACGGCCTTGATACGCCTGGGCATTGAGTCAAACAGAGCTTGGATGGCGTGTACAGGTGCAGTTGCCCATGCAGCTTCAACACGATACCACAGTTCATGAAGAGTAGTGACTGGCGTATTGTGACGAGCCAGTTGCTCGGCCGCCATTGACCAGACGTTTTCAATTGGAGAGAGATCTGGAGAATGTGCTGGCCAGGGCAGCAGTCGAACATGTTCTGTATCCAGAAAGCCCTGTACAGGATCTGCGACATGCGGTCGTGCATTATCCTGTTGAGGTGTAGGGTTTCGCTGGAATCGAATGAAGGGTAGAGCCACGGGTCGTAACACATCTGAAATGTAACGTCCACTGTTCAAAGTGCCGTCAATGCGAACAAGAGGTGACCGAAACGTGCAACCAATAGCACCCCATACCGTCACGCCGGGTGATACGCCAGTATGGCGATGACGAATACACGCTTCCAACGTGCGTTAACCGCGATGTCGCCAAACACGCATGCGACCATCATAACGCTGTAAACAAAACCTGGATTCATCCGAAAGAATGACGTTTTGCCATTCGTGCACCCAGATTCGTCGTTGAGTACACCATCGCAGGCGCTCCTGTCTGTGATGCAGCGTCAAGGGTAACCGCAGCCATGGTCTGATAGTCCATGCTGTTGCAAATGTCGTCGAACTGTTCGTGCAGATGGTTGTTGTTTTGCAAACGCCCCCATCTGTTGACTCAGGGATCAAGACGTGGCTGTACGATTCGTTACAGCCATGCGGATAAGATGCCTGTCATCTCGACTGCTAGTGATACGAGGCCGTTGGGATCCAGCACGGCGTTCCGTATTACCCTCCTGAACCCACCGATTCCATATTCTGGTAACAGTCATTGGATCTCGACCAACGCGAGCAGCAATGTCGCGATACGATAAACCGCAACCGCGTTAGGCTAATATCCGATCTGCATCAAAATCGGAAACGTGACGGTACGCATTTCTCCTCCTTACACGAGGCATCACAACAACGTTTCACCAGGCAACGCTGGTCCACTGCGGTTTGTGTATTAGAAATCTGTTGGAAACTTTCCTCATGTCAGCACGTTGTACGTGTCGCTACCGGCGCCAACCCTGTGCGAATGCTCTGAAAAGCTAATCATTTGCATGTCGGTTAAATTTCGCGTCTGTAGCACGTCGTCTTCGTTGTGTAGCAATTTTAATGGCCAGTAGTGTAAATACTGACCTAATTTAGAATTTTAAAATGCTTTCATAATCTGCTCATTAAGAACCATGATCTTACATTGCACCTTTAACATAATGACTCAAATATTACGGTTATGTCTTGATGCAGTGTAATTCACGTGCGCAAATTACCCAGACTATATTGATCTAGAATGAGCTTATTTGACGACTTGCGAACACCTTTACACACACTATCAAACGTTTACAAAACTTTTGCTCGCTGACGTCCCCACAAAACAGTGAATAGGAAATCGTTTATCGCTTACTAAATTTTCTCCATGCGGTCAGTAAGACTTCAGCATATGGCCTGACGTTGCAATTTATTTCTTCTTTACCATTACCTCTATTGACAAAACATTTTTCTGACAGTATCCACATATACCACTGAACGTACCTGCGAAATTGTATAACTGTACAGCACATCGTTTGGAAGACATGACGTTACGGTCTAGACATGAGAGTTAGATTGTTTAAAGAATCAGTGCTAAGAGTTTACTGGTGAGCTCTAATTACTTATACATTTCGACAAGAATTCTTTTCCAATCTTCATACCGAGAGCTCCAATTTCTTTTCTTTCTGTGTGCTTTCCTATTTCTCAAGTTTCCGTCAGCTTTTCTCCACATTATCTTTCTTCTTTCTCCTTTCCATGTTGTTCCCAATTTCTTATTTCTTCTGCATTGAAACTACTAAATTTCTGACACTATCCTTAAAAAGATTTTTTCTGTTATTTGCAATTCTTTTGTTTTTTCCAGAAATGTAGGTATCTTCGTTTCCTAGCCAGTTTTAATTCATTCGGTAGGGGTGTCCAAAGAAGATAAATCTTTGCTATGGCATTTCTTCTGGCTACAGAATTATTATTGTTGTCTTTACACTAGGACGACACAAGTTGTTGTCTGTTATATTGGTCAGCTGTAAACTAATGACGTTGTAAATCTACATCATTGTTGTACGACATCTTACAGAATCAACAATGCCGAAACAGTACAGTATGTATACATGGAATATATACGGTGGAATATTAAAGTACAAGCACTGTTAAAAAGTCATACAGTGTGTCACCCATAGGAGTGTGGATTTTTTATTGGTGACTTAGGATTGTCTACTGAACAACACAACATCAGTGTTCACTTCATTTGAACACTAATAATTAGCCGGTCGTCGTGGCCGACCGTTTCTAGGCCTTCAGTCTGAAATCGGACTGCTGCTGCGGTCACAGATTCGAATCCTGCCTCGGGCATGGATGTGCGTGATGTCCTTAGGTTAGCTAGGTTTAGATAGTTCGAAGTCTAGGGGACTGATGACCCCAGATGTTAGGTCCCATAGTGCTTAGAGCCGTTTGAACTACTAATTATAGCTGTTTGTAGTAGTATGTTTTTGGGCTGGTTATTACCTCCAAGTACATGTGGCATGAGTAAGCCAGTAACACTTATTTTCCCCTGGGCAGCAGTCAGGTGATGGTGTGTGGATACGTGATTGCAAAACTGTTTGTCTATATAGATAGGCGTAGTCCACTTAATGGTCCAGTTACAGCTGTGCAGAAAATATCAGGTAGTAACTGATGGGAGGTGTTTGCAGAGACTGCTAGCTGCAGAGAAAAAACAGCTAACACATTGTAGTGGGTGCCTATTAAGGTACCAATAATCAACAGTATTTGCACTTATACTCCTGACATCTCGTATAAGAGGAGTGTAGGCTCGTTCATAGTAAAGAAACATTAGAAGAACAAAACTCAGTTGTAACATTGTGTCGGAGCAATCGGTCATTTGATCAAACTTTTTCTGAACTTTTCACTGCTACAACACAACTGATGCAGGTCTTAAGAGATGACAGAGTTCCGTGCTATTTCCTGTATGGAAGTACACCCTTAGTCACTAAATGTATGCGAAGAGCTACAGCAGAAAAGCTCCTCCATACCGAAAATGCCGATCGTAAAATAAAATTTAAAAATGAAGGCAAAAAAGAACATCGTTCCAGTACGAGAGGTGGGCCAGGTGAGAGCGTGACCCTCGTGCTAATCGCGCGGATGCATTTGCGTAGCAGAAGGAGGCTTGGCGGCCTAACCAGCTCCTAAGACCCCCTAACGAGGAAGCAACTTTTTTACGAGGCGTGAAGCGTCATAAGACGTCGTAAAACACCATGACTAACAGCCCCGCGCGCCGCCGCAAGCCTTCCCACCCCCTCCCCCACCCACCACTGTGCACAGGTACTCACCCTGCCTACCCCCCCCCCCCCCCCTTTCCACGGATCCAATAAAAGGCCGCCTTTGTCGCAGTTTGCTGGGCCCGTGACTTCCCCCCGGGCGTTTGCCGGTGACGCATTACACGCACTTTCTCTCTCTCTCTCTCTCTCTCTCTCTCTCTCTCTCCACCTATCTGTCTCCTTCTCCCTCCCCTCCGCTGCTAGGACGCCTGCCTGCCTTCTGTTATCTCGGCACTCCGTCACACTAATAGGTCCCCCCCCTTTTAAGGTACAGACCGCGTCTTCTGGATACCGCAGTCTGGAGGCAGTCAACTTGAACAACAGCCACAGACATTTGCAAGTTTCACTTTACCCAAACAACCGATAATATTGTAGCTTTAAGGAAAATTGTTGTAATTCTATTGTGCCTATCATTATCAAATAAGTGAGGCAACGAAAATACTGGAGTAAATAAATTAACATAGATAACAGAGAAATTTTTGTAGTGACACAGTCCTACACATGACATCTTTACGGCTGGTCCCGGCGGAGGTTCGAATCCTCCCTCGGGCATGGATGTGTGTGTTTGTCCTTAGGATAATTTAGGTTAAGTAGTGTGTAAGCTTAAGGACTGATGACCTTAGCACTTAAGTCCCATTAGATTTCACACAAATTTGAACATTTTTGAACATGACATCTTAGTTGAACAAGCGCTTTTTGAAGTCCATTTCCCGTTTCTCCACGACAAGGCATATATACGTCGCATTCCAAACTCGTTACTGATGATGTTATCAAAGAGCTTCTTCTCAATCTTTCATACTTTGTTTTATATTAAAGAAATTAAATTCTAATTGTTGCTATTCATGTTTTTTGTCATTAATTCGATGGATCCTTGCAGTTCATCTAAAGAGGATGGATTTTCAGGCCGCTGATTGAAAAACGTGCCATTTAGACTCAAGTAAATAATATAAAAGCTGGTCAGGTGTGAATAGGAATAGCGCTCTGACGCTTCTGTACACAATTGTATATACAGACACACTTCATACATTCCACAATCGACAGATTCGACGATTCTTGCCTGTTATCAAATGGTTCAAATGGGTCTAAGCACTATGGGACTTACCATCTGAGATCATCAGTCCCCTATACCTAGAACTACTTAAACCTAACTAACCTAAGGACATCATACACATCCATGCCCGAGGCAGGATTCGAATCTGCGACCATAACAGCAACGCGGTTCCAGACTGAAGCGCCTAGAACCACTCGGCCACAGCGGCCGGCTTGCCTGTTATCCACATCAGTACTAGCAAGGTATTTGTCCAGGAATTACAACAATTTCGATAACGTTTTAATAATTTTATGTTTGACATGGGACAACAAATGACAAAACGAATATTGTTTGTGACATGATTACAAATTAACAATTTTCCGATTTTTTCCTTCACTTCATCTATGAAACCTTGTTTTTTTTTCCACATCTCCTGATTCTAGGTCAACGGAAACTACGCTATAGGTTGTAAAGAGTAAATCAGATACGAAAATACGAGACAAAAAGGTCTGTCTTCTCATTGTATTGACTTAGAAACTTAATTTGCTTACACTACCTTGGGACCAATACACCTCACTATTTAACTTAAGTTTCAACTTTATCTGTCTAGTTGTTCCTTAGACAAAGAGGATGGACAGAGAGACAGTTGGATGAATAATGACAAAAAAGTTTTTTTCGTGTGCTATAATTACTAATTAACAATATTCGGACTTTTTCCTTTATGTATGATGTGAAATTCGCTTCTTGCCAAACTTCGTCATTATAGGCCAAGGAAACGTACCCTACACGCTTTGATGAGCGAGTTTGAGACTATCCAAATAAATGGCATAAATGGTCGTAGCTTTTGATTGCATTGACTTACCAAGTTTCCATTTTTTACACCGCCAACGGACCGTAAATCTTACTCTGTGGCATAAATTTCAACTTGACACGTCTTCCAGCTTCTGAGAGAACGGCTTTTGACCGTCGAACTGACAGACGAACAACAAAGAGATCTTATGATCTGTTTACCGACAGAGCTATGGAATCCTGAAAAGCAGTACCTTTCGCGTAATAACGAAATATGTTTATAATTTAGATATCAAAGTAATCTACCTAACAATCGTTTGGGATACAAGTTTTGTTTACTTCTGTCAAGCTTTGTTCTAGGAGCACGATACATTCTCAGACTCACCAAGTCAGTTGAACTGATAAACGGAAATTTAAGAATCTTCCCCCTTTGGACACATTTCTGCGGACACCCACGACAACACTTCAAGTTGGCCACCGATCGTTCTCATCAGCAGACATCCTCGTCAAGAAACGATTTAAGGACAGTCACAATCATTATCAACATCATCTTCTCTCTTGACTTGTCTAAAATTATATGTGCAATGTGTATCATAATGAATAGCGAAAACTAACTTGAGAGAAGGTATAAGGGAATATAAACAATAACAGTCCAGTAAAAACGGATACGCAACCAGCCGTTTGCAGAATAATTGCAGATCGTTCCGGTCGCAGGTTCGAATCCTGCCTCGGGCATGGATGTGTGTGATGTCCTTAGGTTAGTTAGGTTTAATTAGTTCTAGGTTCTAGGCGACTAATGACCTCAGAAGTTAAGTCGCATAGTGCTCAGAGCCATTTGAACCAATAATTGCAGATGTGTGTTTATGAGCCATCGCCAATCATTTTCCTACTTGGTACGAAAAATGTGATGGACGCGTAAATTTTTCGACTAAGTCCTCACATAACTGGGCACAAATTTTACGTGTGCCCTACCTTAACAAAAAAGATGATACAACGTGGACACGTCACATGTCACAGTTTACTGTGCACTCGTGTTAATTTGAAGTAGGTGTGGTCCTCACAATCGACTGCACTTGTCACTGCGGTGAATTAGGAATCATCTCGCAATTCTTGAGAAGACTGTACAGTTCGCTGCTTTATTTCTTCAACAACTGGAGGGCTTTACACTTCACTTTTGAGATGGGAAACAGAAAAATCGAGAGGATTGACACCAGGTGGTCTTTGAGGCCCAGCTACAGAGCCTGGTCGACCCATACATATTGGATTATATTGGCGATTGGCGTGTCACATGTCACCTTACAAAAGCATCCAAGTATGGCGCTACCCCATCACGCGTGTACCGCATTCGCCGGCCATGGACGATTTGCGATTTTTTTAAATATATTTTATATACACGTCAAGTTCCGTAGGACCAAATTGAGGAGCAGAACTCCAATGTCACGGAACGTGTCAGTACATGAAATTACAACATAAAAGTAATAATAGATAAGAATAAAAGTTTATGAACCCGAAAAAAGTCAAGCCATAAGTTTCAGTAAACGCAGTACACAATATAACATTAGAATCAGCTTATTTTTTCAAGGAACTCTTCAACAGAATAGGAGTGACCCACGAGGAAACTCTTCAGTTTCGATTTGAAAGCGCGTGGATTACTACTAAGATTTTTGAATTCTTATGGTAGCTTATTGAAAATGGATGCAGCGGTATACTGCACACATTCCTGCAGTAGAGTTAAGGAAGTCCGATCAAATTGCAGGTTGGATTTCTGCCGAGTATTAACTGAGTAACAGCTGCTAATTCTTCGGAATAAGCTGATATCGTTACAAGAAATGACAGTAAAGAGTATATGTATTGAGATGGCAATGTCAAAATACCCAGACTAGTGAACAGGGGTCGAGAAGAGGTTCGCGAACTTACACCACTTACCGCCCGAACCGCCCGTTTCTGAGCCAAAAATATCCTTTTATAATGGGAAAAGCTACCCCATACGACACAAGCGAATGAAAATAGGCGAAGTAGACTAATTTTCTTGTCGAACGATCACTTACCTCAGATACCGTTAGAATAGTAAAAACGGCAACATTAAGTCTTTGAACGAGATCCTAAACGTGGGCTTTCCACGACAGTTTCCTAACTATCCGAACACCTAGAAATTTGGACTGTTCAGTTTCACAAATCATATGCCCATTCTGTAAAATTAAAACGTCGGGTTTTGTTGAATTGTGTGTTAGAAATTGTAAAAACTGAGTCTGCTGCGATTTAGCTTTAGTTTATTTTCTACAAGCCACGAACTTGGGCCATGAACCGCACTATTTAAAACCGAGCCAATGTTGCACACAACATGCTTTACTACCAAGCTAGTGTCATCAGCAAACAGAAATATTTTAGTGTTACCCATAATACTACAGGGCATATCATTTATATAAATAAGGAACAGGAGCGGCCCCAACACTGATCCACCCGACATTTGACCGTACCCCACATCACAGCCATTCTCAACACTGTTGCCATATGTTGCTAAAGTAAGAGGTGAACCAATTGTGAGCTACTCCCCACATTCCGTAATGGTCCAACTTCTGGAGCAATATTATGTGATCAACACAATCAAACGCCTTATTTAAATCAAAAACTATGCCTAGCGTTCGAAACCTTTTGTTTAACCCATCCAGTACCTCACAGAGAAAAGAGAATGTAACATTTTCAGTTGTCAAACGACTTCTAAAGCCGAACTGTACATCTGATAGAAAAGTGTGTGATATAAAATGATCAATTATGCTTACATACACAGCCTTTTCAATAAGTTTAGCAAAGAATGATGGCACAGAAATAGGTCTAAAATTGTCTCCATTATCCCTTTCTTCCTTTCTTTAAAGCAGTTTTACTACTGAGTCTTTTAATCATTCAGGAAACTGACGATTGCTGATGGAAAAATTACAAACATGGATCAATACGGGGCTAACATGTGCAGCACAGTACTTTAATATTCTGCTAGACACTACATCATTAGTCTTCAGTGATCAACTATAGACTCTATCTCCCCCTTGTTTGTATCACAGAGGAGTATTTCACACATCAATTTCGGAAAGGCATTTGGCAAGACAGTTATATCATTCCTTGTTGAAACTAAACTTTTATTTAATTCACCAGCAATAGTCAAAAAGTGATTGTTAAATATTGTACAAATATCTGATTTATCAGTGACAGAAATATTTTCACTGAGCACTGACTTTATATCGTCGACCTTGTGCTGCTGACCAGACACTTCCTTCTTCATCTCCCAGTACCTACTGCAACCTACATCCTTCAGAATCTGCTTAGTGTATTCATCTCTTGGTCTCCCCCTACGATTTTTACCCTCCACGCTGCCCTCCAATACTAAATTGGTGACCCCTTGATGCCTCAGAACGTGTCCTACCAACCGATCCCTTCTTCTGGTCAAGTTGTGCCACAAACTTCTCTTCTCACCAATCCTATTCAATACTTCCTCATTAGTTATGTGATCTACCCATCTAATCTTCAGCATTCTTCTGTAGCACCACATTTCGAAAGCTTCTATTCTCTTCTTGTCCAAACTATTTATCGTCCACGTTTCACTTCCATACATGGCTACACTCCATACAAATACTTTCAGAAATGACTTCCTGACAAATCTATGCTCGATGTTAACAAATTTCTCTCCTTCAGAAACGCTTTCCTTGCCATTGCCACTCTACATTTTATATCCTCTCTACTCCGACCATCATCGGTTATTTTGCTCCCCAGATAGCAAAACTGCTTTACTACTTTAAGTGTCTCATTTCCTAATCTAATACCCTCAACATCACCCGACTTAATTCGACTACATTCCATTATCCTCGTTTTGCTTTTGTTGATGTTCATCTTATATCCTCCTTTCAAGACACTGTCCATTCCGTTGAACTGCTCTTCCAAGTCCTTTGCTGTCTCTGACAGAATTACAATGTCATCGGCGAACCTCAAAGTTTTTATTTCTCCTCCATGGATTTTAATACCTTCCACGAATTTTTGTTTTGTTTCCTTTACTTCTTGCTCAATTATGTTATGGGTACTATAAACATCCTGCCACTCCAGCTCCTTGAAGAGTTCTAAAAATCTCTCTATGGCCGTTGGATTAACTTTCCTGTATACTTTTTAATTATATGTGGCATTTGTTTGAGTACAAAAGGCCTTTTAGTGTTAAAACTGCGTGTCGTGGTCTGAGAGGCCATTCACCCTTTTACTAAGAGAATGCCCACCCAGTAATTTGATGTTTTTGACCATTCCGACGCCTCTCTTTGAACACAAACGTTACGTTTCAAACTATGAATACACTCTGCGCAACACAATTAAAGGATCACTTTGTAGAAACCCTTGAATTATCTCCCATTTCTAAGCATAAGTTGAAATTCAGCTCTAAGCTGTCTGCAACATTCCTCTGCGCCGCCCTCGGTGTTGGCGACGCTTCAAACAGAAAGGAGTCGACACATCCGCAATAAAGGTACAGCTCAGAAGGTCATGTGTGGTGTAAGACCAGTTAATCACCAGATGTTGACACCAAATTTCGCCACAGTTCTGCCCAACGGCACTGTGGACGTGACACGCGGTGCGAAGCACGTCACATACTCTCATACACCCTTTCTTTTGATGCCTCCGCTATAGAGGTTCACAACAGTGTTGAAATCGTGCGGTTTTCTCATGGGTACCCGAAAAAAAAAAAACGTTCCATACTCATCGCAGCTCAAAATCGACACTATAAAAAGCTTCAGGCGGTCGCATAAGGGTCGTCAATGAAACCGTCCCTGAACGTGTGGCGCCGATTCTCACAAATATCGCAGTCGAAAACGACAGTTCGCTGTGCGACGAGAACAGGGCGCAGTTCTCGACATTCTTTGACTCTAGCAACCACACTGAACGTGATCGCCATGCAACTAAACGTTTTGCTGTAGTGTGCAGGGTGGAACCAACAGCGGCTGTTCAAAAACGTTGGACGAAGTACGAGCGTGATCTGCAGCAGCAAAGGGCGCTACTGGTTTTTCAGCTGTCCTGTTTCGCACCCTGCTGTGGCGTGATAACAGAGGGGTGGGATATTTAGACACGCGTGAATAAAATGGCAGGGGGTGTTTCGAAGACCACGCAGTTCGTCAGTGCCCTCGGTGCACCCGCCTACCTTTGCTGGGCACCTCAAAAATGGATCTGTACAGAGAGGACCCGTGACGAGAGCCCTAGGCAGCTGCAGCCAGGCTACACAAACGGTCCTGCGCCTGCCAGTTGGTTATCTAGAGCGGGAGAAATGTCGAAGGGGTTGCCCGCTTGCAGGGGCCTAGGACATTGGCACAGGTTATCTCTGTTCAGGTACATTTTTAAAGTGATCAAGACAGGTGAGTCGGTGGAACCAAGAGTGTTGGGGATCTGTGGGGTGTTAGAAGGACCCCTTTGCCGTTTTGTTCACATATTTGTCAATGTCGCATCCCTCCATGACGCCATTGGAGTGCGTGAAACAGGAGGTCTTGAAAAGGAAAAGCACCGTTTGCTGCATTGAATCACATTCTCATTTCGTTACAAGGTTTTCACTGGTCACTAGTGGCTCCACCTTGGACACCAGAGCAAAAATTGGGGGCACACTGCTCTCCAAATGGGTAGAATGATATTCAATGGAGTTGCAGGTTCAAATGGTGCAAGTGGCTCTAAGCACAATGATACAGTCCCCTAGACTGACAACTACTTAAATCTAACTAACCTAAGGACATCAAACACATCCATGCCCGAGGCAGGATTCGAACCTGCGACTGTAACAGCAGCGCGGTGCAGGAGTGAACCGCTTAGAACCGCTCGTCCACAGCGGCCGGAGGAGTTGCAGGCCCACAATGATCTTAGAGAAGGGTCGAAGCGTCCAGGATGTGTCAGCAGTGTCAATAATTGTCAATAACGTTACCCTTTGCTCTTCACACTGCAGGCAACCGTTTTCGATTGCGAAATGTGTGGGAATCAACGCCGCAAGGGAAGAGTGGTTTCATTGACGCCCTTTATGTCACGTACTCAGCCCTTTCCGTGTCGATACTGAGCGACGGTATGCCTCAAATGTTTTCCTGTTGTTGTTGTTGTTGTTGTTGTTGTGTTCAGTCCTGAGACTGGTTTGATGCAGCTCTCCATGTTTTCCTAGGCCACCCATAAGTAAACCGCTCGGCATCAGCGCTGGGTTTCGCGGTTGCGACCTCAATAGCAAAAGCGGAAATGTGGGTAAGAGCGGGTGTAGCGACTTCCCACCATGTGACAAGTCCACGGTGGCGTTGAGGAGAATTGTGGTGAAATTTTGTGTCAATGTGACATCATTAACACACCTTCCACATCACATGAACTTCTGAGCTGCGACCGTTTCTCGCATGTGTCGGCAGCTTGCTGTCTGAAGCGTTGCCGCGCCCGTGGGTGACGGCACAGAACGCTACATTTTTACACCGCTACAGAGGGAGACTGTAGGCACCCGCCACGTTAGCCGAGAGCGCTAATGCGCTGCTTCGTGGACTCGGGTAGGCGCGCCGGCTCCGGATCGATTCCGCCCGCCGGATTAACGACGACGGTCGGTGTGCCGGCCAGCCTGGATGTGGTTTTTAGGTGGTTTTCCACATCCCACTGGGTGAATACCGGGCTGGTCCCCACGTCCCGCCTCAGTTACATGGCTCGCAGACATCTGAACACTTTCGCATTATTCCATGGATTACACTAGTCGCAGACAGTTGGAATACACTAATTCCATTCTGGGGGGTATGGGGTGGCGGCAGGAAGAGCGTCCGGCCACCTCTTAACCTAACATTGCCAAATCCGATTAACCATGCTGACCCTGCGTACCTGCGGGACCCAGGCACAAGTGAAAGAAGAAATAGCGAGATTGTAGGCAGATTTAAGCCACATTTCAAGCTTACACATCGCTTTGAAGGCAGTTATCGGGTGTCGGAAGAGTGATCAAAATGTTCAAATGTGTTCAAATATTATGAGACTTGACTGTTAAGGTCCCTAAGCTTACACACTACTTAACCTAAATTATCCTAAGGACAAACATACACACCCATGCCCGAGGGAGGACTCGAACCTCCGCCGAGGCCAGCCGCACAGTCCATGACTGCAGCGCCTAGACCGCTCGGCTAATCCCGCGCGGCGGAAGAGGGATCCTTTAATTATGTAGCGCACTGTATTTCATAACGAAATCAGTGACGTCATGTACCGACACTTTCGTAATTATTTCGCAAGTGGCTTGCTTGCTGGCCTATGACTTCTGGGGACTCTTGTGGCACGTAATCCAACCCTTACCGCGTCTGGGTTAGCCCTTCAGTTACCAGCAAGCCTCGCCATGACTCCTCCCACATTATGGCTCGTGTTGTTACGAGGGGAACCCGATTTCACAGAAACTTCACTCACTGGAATAGGAGTCGAAATAAGGGAACACCTGACTCGGCTCATCCGCAGAGTCTCGAGTCTTTCTGACAAAACACAATTTAAATCAGTTTTAGACTGCGACGCTGCGACGACCTCAGCTCTAAAGTGGGCACAGCGGCTAGCTTACGGGCTTGTCAGTTTTGCGCATCACGTTCGAAACCCGATTGTCGTTTATATTTATTTAATTTACCTACCCATGTCCACAGAACTTTACTACACGAAAGTTTCTTTAGCAAGTTAGGGGGCACAAGGACGCTGTATTAGCCGTAAAACTAGAACTGGCTTCCACAGTATCATACATTTATTATACACTGAAGAGCCAAAGAGATTGGTACATCTGCCTAATGCCGTGAAAGGCCGCCGCGAGCACGCCAAAGCTATCCAACACGACGTGGCATGGACTCGACTGATGTCTGAAGTAGTGCTGGAGGGAACTGACACTATGAATCCTGCAGGGCTGTCCGTAAATCCGTAGAAGTATGAAGGGATGGAGATCTCTTGCAAGGTATCCCAGATATGTTCAGTAATGTTCCGGCGGACGTGTTTAAACTCGGAAGAGTGTTCCTAGAGCCACTATGTAGCAATTCTGGACGAGTGGGGTGTCGCATTGTTCTGTTTGAATCGCCCAAGTCAGTCAGAATGCATAATAGACACGAATGGCTCCAGGTGATCAAGCAGGATGCTTATGTAAGCGTCACGTTTTAGAGTCGTTTCTACACATGTCAGGGGTCCCATATCACTCCAACTGCACACGCCCCACGCCATTACAGAGCCTCCACCAGCTTGAAAAGTCCCCTGCTGACATGCAGGATCCATGGATTCATGAGGTTGTGTTCACACCCGTGGACGTTCATTCGCTCGATACAACTTGAAACGAGACAGGTAACATGTTTCCAGTCATCAACAGTCCAATGTCGGTGTTGGCGGGCCCAGGCGAGGCGTAAATCTTTGTGTCGTGCAGTCGTCAAAGGTAAACGAGTGGGACTTCGGCCCCGAAACCCCATATCAAAGTCGTCTCGTTGAATGGTTCGTATGCTGACACTTGTTGATGCCCAGCATTGAAATCTGCAGCAATTTGCGGAAGGGTTACCCTTCTGTCATGCTGAACGATTATGGCCGACCAGTTCCAGGCGCTTCAGTCCGGAACCGCGCGACTGCTACGGTCGCATGTTCGAATCCTGCCTCGGGCATGGATGTGTGTGATGTCCTAAGGGTGGTTAGGTTTAAGTAGTTCTAAGTTTTAGGGGACTGATGACGTCAGATGTTAGGTCCCATAGTCCTCAGGGCCATTTGAACCATTTTTTGATTATCTTCAGTCGTCGTTGGTCCCGTTATTGCAGAATCTTTTTCCGCCCGCAACGATGTTGGAGATTATATATTTTACCGGATTCCTGATATTCACGGTAGATTCGTGAAATAGTCAAATGGTTCAAATGGCTCTGAGCACTATGGGAGTTAGCATCTGAGGTCATCAGTACCCTAGACTTGGAACTACTTAACCTAACTAACCTAAGGACATCACACACATCCATGACCGAGGGAGGATTCGCACCTTCGACCGTAGCGGTCGCGCGGTTCCAGACTGAAGCGCCTAGAACCGCTCGGCCGCACAGTCCAGCCTGATTTTTATGCAGGAGATTTTCGTCCTCCAAAAGCGCCAAAATAGTGAGCCTAAAAAACGTTCCGCAAGCTTACAACGCACGTGCACATGGCGCAAAAGACTTTGGTACTCCTCTTCCGGCGCTGCGATCAAGTATATCGAGTTATTTCGCGGCAAAAATAAATAAGGGAAAAAAGCCGGAGTGCAGCCAGTAAATTTCCCCGGCGCCTCGCAACTCTCCGCCTCTCCCTGCGGACGCGTCGGTCGCATCCGGCCAATAAAAACGTGACTCCTGACTGAAAGGCGAGCCTAATAAAGTAAGCGCTCATATATCGCGGCGTGGCGGCCGTGTAGCCTAGCGTGGGGCGCGCCGCCGCTTGCTTGTCAATTAGCGGCCGCGTGAATTACTGGCCCCTGGACTCTAGCCCCGCTACCGCCGGTTCCAGATTACACGCCGCTCACGGGACGCAGATGAGGTGGGTTTTATTTTTAAATCTCTGCCGATTCCCTACACTGCCCGTCACGCTCATTACGCTCAAACGGGTCTTTACGAGTTTCTCTTCACCTAGGTGATAATATGCAACATGTAAAGGTAACTAGTCTTACACAATTACGATTATGCCACTTCGCCGCACTAGCAGCGTATCGATGTTTAACACATTGGCTGCCATGGTAAAGTCGGGTTACCGACCTCTTGGGACCATTTACTTTTTTTCAATATCCTGCTTTAGTTTGCTCCAAGTAAACTTGCTAAGTGCAAATAAAGTGAAAACATGGAATTTTAATACCTTTTTTTTTAATTTTTTGTGTGAGTGATATATGAGTCATATGGTCCCAGAGTAAAGGTACCAGGCGTTCGATACAGTTCCCCACAGTCGTTTAATGAACAAAGTATGAGCATCTGGGCTATCAGACCAGCTGTGTGATTGGATTGACGAGTTCCTAGATAACAGAATGCAGCATGTCATTCTCAATGGAGAGAAGTCTTCCGAAGTAAGAGTGATTTCAGGTGTGCTGCAGGGGAATGTGGTAGGACCGTTGCTATTCACGATGTACATAAATGAGCTTGTGGATAACATCGGAAGTTCACTGAGGCTTTTTGTCGATGATGCTGTAGTGTATCGAGAGGCTGCAACAATGCAAAATTTTACTGAAATGCAGGAGGATCTGCAGCGAATTGACGCATGGTGCAGGGAATGGCAATTGACTCTCAATGTAGGCAAGTGTAATGTGCTGCGAATACATAGAAAGAAAGATCCCTTATCATTTAGCTACTATATAGCAGGTCAGCAACTGGAAGCAGTTAATTCCATAAATTATCGGGGAGTACGCATTAGGAGTGATTTAAAATGGAATGACCATAAAAAGTTGATCGTCGGTAAAGCAGATGCCAGACAGATTCATTGGAAAAATCCTAAGGAAATGCAATCCGAAAACAAAGGAAGTAGGTTACAGTACACTTGTTCGCCCACTGCTTGAATACTGCTCTCCGGTGTGGGATCCGTACCAGATAGGGTTGATAGAAGAGATGGAGAAGATCCAACGGAGAGCAGCGCGCTTCGTTACAGGATCATTTAGTAATCGCGAAAGCGTTACGGAGATGATAGATAAACTCCAGTGGAAGACTCTGCAGGAGAGACGCTCAGTAGCTCGGTACGGGCTTTTGTTGAAGTTTCGAGAACATACCTTCACTGAGGAGTGAAGCAGTACATTGCTCCCTCCTACGTATATCTCGCGAAGAGACCATGAGGATAAAATCAGAGAGATTAGAGCCCACACAGAGGCATACCGACAATACTCCTTTCCACGAACATCACGAGACTGGAATAGAAGGGAGAATCGATAGAGGTACTCAAGGGTACCCTCCGCCACACACCGTCAGGTGGATTGCGGAGTATGGATGTAGATGTAGTTTGGGATGTCGCTACTAATTTTAGGTTTGTACTCCTGTCTGTTTTCCATGTCACAGCATTATTTGTGTACAGTTCCATTATTGCTTTCCTGCATTGTTGCTACAGTCTATATTCAGTATTGTTTGCTCCGTAACGAAGTGATATTGTGGCAGAAGAAAAATGTCTCGTACAGGTTATGAACATGAACTAAGGCATGTACAGCAGCTTTTAGATGAAGTTATGGACATAAGTCATGAAGATTCTGTGTCTTTATTTGGTGATAGCTCAGACGAATTTTTGCCAGGTGAGACAGGAAGCGACACCGGACGTTCTGATGGTGGAACCACATCAGTGAAGGTAGGAAGAAGAGTTTTATGCTCACATTCAGTCAAAGAACCAGACTTCACAGCTGTAAAAACCAGGCAACAAAGCACCTCTAAACGTGTTATTTCCCTAAGTACTGCATTTGTTCAGGTTCAATTGAAGTAAATGTAATGTCAGAAAGTTCTGAAGATGACACACTTGGAACAAATTCTAATGAGATTGTCTGGGGGCCAGTTACGGGTAAAAGTATGAAAAACGTTACATTTATTCATTGCAGTTCTGGTGTAAATGCTTCTGTTGCACTAACTCTCAAAGGCAAGACACCACACGATTTCTTCAAATATTTTGTAACTGCTGAAAGTTTAGAATATGTGACTCAACAAACTAATTTGTACGCAAAACAAGTCTTACAAAGTCATTCAGTAACTGTTAATTCACGTCTGAAAAAGTGGACTAATGTCAGCAAAACTAAAATTGAACAATTTTTAGGATTTCTGTTATTGATGTCACTAAATGTAAAACCGAGAATCCCAAATTATTGGTTGAGAAATATGCTCTATCACAACAGTGTAAAAAATGTTATGTCATGCAATCGTTTTGAACTGCTTTTACGTATGTGGCATTTTTCCGCTAACAACCAGTGCCCACCGGGAAAGCGCTTATTCAAAATTCAACTCCTTAGTGATAAATTACTGCAGAGGTTTCAAAGTGCAGTTGTGCCGGAGAAAGAAGTTTGCATTGACGAAACACTTGGGCCATTTCGCGGAAGGCTAAGTTTCATTAAGTATATAAAGAATAAGCGCCATAAATTCGGAATTAAATTGTTCGAACTCTGTCTAAAGGGTGGCTATACCTGGAATACAAAAGTTTACTGTGGGAGGAATGCGAATCCTGGTGTTCCTCTTGCCACGTCTGTTTTATGGGCCTTATGAGTGGATTACTAAATGAGACACTATCTTATATACATACAATTTTTACACAAGTGTTCACCTAGCACACCAGCGTCTTGCACAATCAACACATTTAGTTGGTACTCTAAGATGAAACAGAAAACTGAATCCTCAAGATGTTGTGCAGGCGAAACTGAAGAAGGGGGAACACAAAGCAAAGGAAAGTACCACAGGTGTAGTAGTACTGAAACGGAGAGAGAAGAGGATGTTTTGATGCTGAGTACTGTTCATGGAGAAGAAGAAAAAACAGAAGATCAAACCAGGAAGGGCACATAGAAAAAAACCAGCAATGATAATTGACTGTAATCAGTCGAAGTCTTTTATAGAACGGTCTGACCAAATGAAATCTTACTCGCATTGTCTAAGGCGTGGTGTGAAATGGTACAGGAAGCTTGCAATCGAACTGTTGACAGGCTCAGCAGGCTTTGAGACTACTCCATACAGAAGGTGCAGATGAGCCCGAGACGTCTCTCACCAAAGCCACCGCGTTACCTGCAGATTGTGCACTTGTGAACACGGGAGCAGCTAGACGTAGCTGTACAGTGCGCTACGAAAAAATGATGAATGAATTTGGACGAGGGCAAGCTGTCAAGAAATGCAAACAAACTGCATGGAAATGTAAGACTTGTGACTCATATTTTTGGGTTGAGTGCTTTCTCATAAAGAACAGTGCTTAAAGGTGTTAGAGAAACGAAGTGGAATGACCCACAATTTTCACTTTCATTGTTGTTAACAATTAGAGTTGAAGAATGTAAATAAAACTGCATGTGATTTCCAATCTACTGTGTAAGTAGTATGTCAAACTAAATAATAAATAAATAATAAAAAGAAGAAAAGTCCAATACGACTGAGCCATGTGAGTTACATAGAACTACGAATTGAAATGACAGTAAGTACTCTTGAGCTCTTGAAAACCGTAGGCCACGAACATGGCTTGTTATGGGGGCCACAACCTACTGTAACACCGAGTCACAGCGCGTTCCTGTGAGTTACAACTGCACCACGGAGCTTTAAAAGGAAATACGTCCGTGAGCTGTATTTATTTCACGCGGCCCGAAGAGAACACTTCCTGTGAGTTATACAGGGTGATTCAAAAAGAATACCACAACTTTAGGAATTTAAAACTCTGCAACGACAAAAGGCAGAGCTAAGCACTATCTGTCGGCGAATTAAGGGAGCTATAAAGTTTCATTTAGTTGTACATTTGTTCGCCATTTCAGCCAATAAAGTTTTTGGTCCCTTTTTCTTCGAAGGTGCTACTGTAACTGGACTACAGTATCTTGGAGATGTTAGAGAATTGGCTGTTCCCTCAGCTCGAACAAGAAGCACAACAATTCATAATTCAGCAGGATGGAGCGCCACCACATTGGCACTTATCTGTCCGTAACTACCTGAACGTCAACTACCCGAGGCGATGGGTCGGCCGCCAGGCAGCCCGTGACAGAGCACTTCATCACTGGCCTCCAAGAAGCCCTGATCTTACCCCTTGCAATTTTTTCTTATGGGGGTATGTTAAGGATATGGTGTTTCGGCCATCTCTCCCAGCCACCATTGATGATTTGAAACGAGAAATAACAGCAGCTATCCAAACTGTTACGCCTGATATGCTACAGAGAGTGTGGAACGAGTTGGAGTATCGGGTTGATATTGCTCGAGTGTCTGGAGGGGGCCATATTGAACATCTCTGAACTTGTTCTTGAGTGAAAAAAAAACCTTTTTAAATACTCTTTCTAATGATGTATAACAGAAGGTTATATTATGTTTCTTTCAATAAATACACATTTTTAAAGTTGTGGTATTCTTTTTGAATCACCCTGTATTTAACTCGCGTGGCAGTCAATGTGAGCGTATCGATGTTTAAGAGGCAGCTAACTTGATTGTATTCACTATTACAGAGGACCTGTGACTATTGTAGACGCCAGCAAAAGAATGCTACTATCGAAGCAGAAAAAATGCGAATGTGTTAATGTTTATTTAAAAGACTTTTACTGAAAAATGGGGTACCAGATACCTCAATCTACCTTCCTCAGCACCTTTAAAGTTTTTCCCAAACATATTCGCACTTTTTTTTCTTTACATGCAACGCACATCAAACTCCCACGAGCTCCAACTCGGTCACACCCACTATGTTGTGTCTAGCAATCGTGCATACCCGGTTCGCTAGACAAACAAACAACTCGTATTGATGAGTTTTATTACAACAAGGCAAGTACAAATACTCAACTTTCATCTGAGAAGTCTTGTAGTCCTTTATTCATGATCATCCGCAATTGCACAGATGTTTCGCAAGCAAAGTGCGACATACAATTTCTTCAGCATAGACAAACGTAAGTAACACGTCTGGTCCTAGTGACCGCTTCTAGCAACAGTATGTCAACTGAATTGCAGTTACTGCTGATCTCTAACCGTGCTACGTAGAGACACTCGTTCACAGGCTGTGCATGCCAATTATCGGCCCTTTCAAATGGTTCAAATGGCCCTGAGCACTACGGGACTAAACATCTGAGGTCATCAGTCCCCTACAACTTAGAACTACTTAAACCCAACTAACCTAAGGACATCACACACATCCATGCCCGAGGCAGGATTCAAATCTGCGACTGTAGCGGTCGCGCGATTCCAGACTGAAGCGCCCAGAACCGCTCGGTCACTATCAGCCCTATGTAAGAAGAGCTTATCTCAATGGATTTCCCCATTTGTAGCTCACATTTTCGCCAGGGTGTTTCCCCTTAGTGTCTGCTCCTTTTAATTACTTTTTCTCCGGGGCACGTGACCGCGTATCCACCACGCGGCATTCGACGTCGCGATGGACAGTGGTCATAATGTTGGGCTCATCAGCGTACAGGACAGTAACAACGAGGAAGAGAGAGATAGGAAGAAGAGGCTACGATGCGTCGGATAACGAAGTGGCTAACGTTGCAGGTTCTATCGAAGTGGGCTGCTACGTTTGGCGCGGCCCTTACGGCGTCTTCACCATGCGGACGCTACTGTTGCATTGTCGTCCTGGAAGTTGGTCGGTCAGCGTACGATTGCCTGACCTCTTTTCAGAGCTGTCTCTTCTCTGTCGTTCCCGACTGGCGTGCCGGCGCTGACTTTACGCTGTAACACACTACTCCACAGCTGCAAATCTCTCATACCCTTCCACCCCCAGCAGCTCTTTCTGGCTCACTCATTCAGGCCAACTTATTGTTATTTTATGAAGATGGTACCTGTTCTTTCGGACATGCCCGAAAGAACAGATACCATCTTCATATAGTTAAGGCTAACTGGTCATTGACCTCCTCCTGTGCGGATGAACACGCATTGCCCGAACTCTTACGGGACTCGGTAAGATTGCCGTGAGTAATGAGTATAATGGGCGAGGGCTCTACGAATGTAGTGTGTGGACATTAATTTGTGAATGTGGGTCTCACGGGGATAAATCCCTGCAGTCGCACTATCCTCTGTGCCCTCGGTGGCTCAGATGGATAGAACGTCTGCCATGTAAGCAGGAGGTCCCGGTTTCGAGTCCGGGTCGGGGCACACATTTTGAACTGTCTCCGTTCACGTGTATCAACGCCTGTCGGCAGCTTAAGGTCTTGATTTAATTGTCATTTCATTGCTATTATGTTTTTGTCTCTGTCATTGTCTCCTGTGGCAGAGCCACAGTCGCCCTCGTTCTGTCCTACAACTACTGTTTCCTCCCACTCTCACTTTCTCTCTCTTACTGCTAATTCCTCATTCCTTCCTTCCTACCGCTGCTCTCTCTTCTCACTGTCCTATCTCTCTCTTCCTCGTTGTTACTGTCATACACACTGATGTGTATGACCACTGCCCACCGCGACTTTGAATGCATCGTGGTGGTGATTCGGTCATGTGCTCCAGAACAAAAGTAAGTAAATGGAGAAGACACGAAGATATGGGCTGCAAACGGGGAAATCCATTGAGACAAGCCATTCTGACGAAGGGCCGATAATTACTACGCACAATCTGTGAACGAGTATTGTTCTGACCGTACAAAATTTTAAATTTTATTCTTGCTTTTGTGGCCATAATAAGAGTCCAGGCTCCATAGGCAAACAGCCATCCGAAATAAAGAAATAGTCCACCAGGATGTAGGGACAAGATATGCGGCGGAGGTTGCCAAGTATGGCTTGTTGATCAAATAACTTAGTGTTTGACTTCCTGCCAGAGGAAGCAGCATGAATCAGACTTGTGCAATGGAAGACGCAAGCACCAGGGCGATAATACAGCAAGAGAGAGTGTCAGTCACTTGCGGAAGAGACTCGTTTGGAACCAAATTAAGTTGTGTGCAGCTATAAACGAAAGTGTCGTGTGGAACCGAAGGCATTCTTGCGCAAGCCGACCAATTAGAAACGAGTGTGTCGTGTGGAACCAAAGACATTCTTGTTGTGTGAAACAAATTAACTCGTGTGTACCCAAGTTCACGAAAAACGAAATAAAAGGCGAGGCGGCGGAATAGCTAGAAGCAGAGGTTAAGATGCAGATTCAGAGCCAGTGCCGGCCCTTTGGAGATTCCGCAGCGAGACACCAGCGGGGCCGAGTAGACCCGCAGTAGCCGATACAGCTGATAAAGACTTCAACTACGAGAAGATGGTGATAGACTCTGGTGGTCACTCAGGAACTGCAGGTCAAGTAGGATTCTTAGAGTTTCCTTGCAATAGTGTTGAACAGAGGCTGTCAGTCTTTGTCTCAATTACTTAGAGAGATTCCAGTGCTAACCAAGAACAAGTGATTGCTATCTACTTGTTTCTTATATGTACCGGCAATTAGCTTTGAAGTAGCAATTCCGAATAAATAGACCGAATCTTACCATGGGGTTTATGATCCAACACCTCACATCAGTATACGTGAGAATAAACATGATAGAGACTAACCAATCTTTTCTGCCTATTGCAATTCTGTAATCTATTTTCAGGAAACTTATTTGCTTGAAACCAAGGAGATTCTCTCCCTCTCATCTCCGATATAAAGGTTGACAGCAATTTATAGCTGACCCACTGCCGATTGCGCTACGCAGTTCGCACTTACTTCATTCTGGTACAGTGAGGCTGTGCCGGGACGCGACAATATCTCGAACACGGCGAAGCTGGTCTGACGTTCATGTGCCACTGTCGTCAAGGCCCTAAATGGTTGGACGTCACGACTCCTCACAGAGCGTGGGGCTGAAAGGCTCGTCTGCTCTGTAAAGTAGGACAGATGGTGATCTGTTGTATCTCTGGTGAACGAGCACAATGCAGGTGCGTGCGCAAGTGTTTCGGAGCACACCGTTCATTGTACATAGTTTGAAACGCCCCCTTTAAACAATTATACAAGACTGTGCTTAACCTGACACACAATATTTTTAGCGCAACGCAATCTGACTTTCAAAAATCCCTACAAAAGAATGGCCCTCACTAACATTAACCTATACCTTTCACAAATCACTTACCTCACCAAAAATCTTCGTTACTCGAACTACTGCAAAACAGCGAGCGCCACTACTTCCAGGTAAATAAAAGTTCCAACTACGGAATGCACTAACTACTGATAGGCATAGTTAGGAAATGAAAGATTTTAGTAGAGAACAAACAATGTATTTACCTTAATAGTGTTGAAAAGTCATAATATACATAACAGATCATGACATCCAGCCTTACAAATTTCCAAACTCCGCCATCTCTCTCCCCACATCCACCACTGCTGGCGGCTCACCTCCAACTGCGCAACGCTACGCGCTGTTCACATCCAGCTGCCGCTGCCCACCACTACAATGACAGACAACAATGCAAACTAGCCACAGACTGCACACAGCACAGCCAGTGATTTTCATACAGAGCTCTACGTAACGTTGCCAATAAGAAAACATAAACAGCCTACTTACAAGTTGAACGTGGAGCTCCGCAGCAGACCATCACTACGTATTCACATGTTAACGCAAAGACATCTTCAAATACGATTGCTGTGGACACGGGTCCATTGGGAATCGACCGTCGATGAATGGAAACGTGTCCGCTCTCCGAGTGAATCACACTTTTGCTGCACTAAATCGACGGTCGTCTCCACAAACGCCGCTATCGACGGCGATGTCATCTTTCATTAGTATAGTTCTCAGAGTCTCGAAGTCAGGACCGTGCTACAGTGGTTTGAGGACCATTACAGTGACCGCGTATTGATGTCTTCGCGACGAAATTCCCCTGATTTAAATCCTATGGAACTCAACTGCGTCGCTACCGTGTGCGCCCATCACCGCGTACGCAGATCAGTAGCCTATTATTTGCGCGAATTACATGATCTGAATGTAGACATCTAATGTTACTTACCTCCAGAAACTCACCAATGAACTGTCGGTTCCCTGATACGCAGAATCAGTAATCAACACAACAGGCTGTGCTAACCGTATACTACGCCTTCCACATCGCTGGCAACACTGCTGACTACTTTGAAGGATAGTAACAGGTGCAAACATGCAACTCTTTTGTATCAGTTGTGAAAAAAAAGTTCCCACTATTTGAGATGCAACCATCGTACTCCGCAAGCCACCTAATGGAGCTTTTCAGAGGAACCGCCGACGAACTAATGGTGCCTCAATTATGTCCCGTCAAGCCAACAGATTTGCTCTATTTTCCTAAGAAGGAGTAAGTGTGTAATATTCATAGTCTGAGTGTGTATTGTAGGATAGTGACACTAAGACGCTCCTTCTGTTAGGTATAAAAATGCGAAGCGTTTTAGAACATATTAAGTGAGTCTGCAGTCGCATGCATGTCGATAAACGAAAGAGGTGAATAGAGTGCAGTGAAACAAGGAAATAATCCTAATGAACAGAAGACTGGAAACCAATGGTTTCCCCGATACGACGCATTACGACTGTGTACATCAACACCTTATACAGGGTCCCCTGAGGATCCGAACTGCAGCTGTGTACTTGAGATTACAAGAGATTACAGATTACAAGTGTTCCCCGCGGGCCACCGCTCATGTGAAGACAGGCATCAGCTCGTTTCCTAGTTGATGAGTGAACAGGTTCGAAGATCCCAGGCGTTTTCGAAATAAAAATGAAATGACAATTTCAGAGACTTTACTGGTCTCACCCAGATGTGATTTTATGTATATGGAGTGAAGTGTCAAGTTAAAATTTGTACCAAGGCCGGGAATCGAACCCGGGTCTTCCGATTTCACTCGCCACTTCAGCCTATATGTATAAAATTGTTATATTGCTAGAGAAGGCCGAAATGCACGCTATAAGCTCACGCAGGATGGCGTGAGGTCTGAAACAGGATACGTAATGAATGCTATAAAGAAAAGTACGTAGCTTCTGGAATACTTAACTTTAATCCATCATTTGTATACATCGTTCTTGATGAGACATGTTTCATACGATAACTATCAATTGCTATGGCGCCTTGCTAGGTCGTAGCCATTGACATAGCTGAAGGCTATTCTAACTACACTCCTGGAAATTGAAATAAGAACACCGTGAATTCATTGTCCCAGGAAGGGGAAACTTTATTGACGCATTCCTGGGGTCAGATACATCACATGATCACACTAACAGAACCACAGGCACATAGACACAGGCAACAGAGCATGCACAATGTCGGCACTAGTACAGTGTATATCCACCTTTCGCAGCAATGCAGGCTGCTATTCTCCCATGGAGACGATCGTAGAGATGCTGGATGTAGTCCTGTGGAATGGCTTGCCATGCCATTTCCACCTGGCGCCTCAGTTGGACCAGCGTTCGTGCTGGACGTGCAGACCGCGTGAGACGACGCTTCATCCAGTCCCAAACATGCTCAATGGGGGACAGATCCGGAGATCTTGCTGGCCAGGGTAGTTGACTTACACCTTCTAGAGCACGTTGGGTGGCACGGGATACATGCGGACGTGCATTGTCCTGTTGGAACAGCAAGTTCCCTTGCCGGTCTAGGAATGGTAGAACGATGGGTTCGATGACGGTTTGGATGTACCGTGCACTATTCAGTGTCCCCTCGACGATCACCAGTGGTGTACGGCCAGTGTAGGAGATCGCTCCCCACACCATGATGCCGGGTGTTGGCCCTGTGTGCCTCGGTCGTATGCAGTCCTGATTGTGGCGCTCACCTGCACGGCGCCAAACACGCATACGATCATCATTGGCACCAAGGCAGAAGCGACTCTCATCGCTGAAGACGACACGTCTCCATTCGTCCCTCCATTCACGCCTGTCGCGACACCACTGGAGGCGGGCTGCACGATGTTGGGGCGTGAGCGGAAGACGGCCTAACGGTGTGCGGGACCGTAGCCCAGCTTCATGGAGACGGTTGCGAATGGTCCTCGCCGATACCCCAGGAGCAACAGTGTCCCTAATTTGCTGGGAAGTGGCGGTGCGGTCCCCTACGGCACTGCGTAGGATCCTACGGTCTTGGCGTGCATCCGTGCGTCGCTGCGGTCCGCTCCCAGGTCGACGGGCACGTGCACCTTCCGCCGACCACTGGCGACAACATCGATGTACTGGGGAGACCTCACGCCCCACGTGTTGAGCAATTCGGCGGTACGTCCACCCGGCCTCCCGCATGCCCACTATACGCCCTCGCTCAAAGTCCGTCAACTGCACATACGGTTCACGTCCACGCTGTCGCGGCATGCTACCAGTGTTAAAGACTGCGATGGAGCTCCGTATGCCACGGCAAACTGGCTGACACTGACGGCGGCGGTGCACAAATGCTGCGCAGCTAGCGCCATTCGACGGCCAACACCGCGGTTCCTGGCGTGTCCGCTGTGCTGTGCGTGTGATCATTGCTTGTACAGCCCTCTCGCAGTGTCCGGAGCAAGTATGGTGGGTCTGACACACCGGTGTCAATGTGTTCTTTTTTCCATTTCCAGGAGTGTATCTTCTCTGCAAATAAACGAGGTTTCGTCAGTGTTGCATCGCTAGCTAAGTCGTCCGTACAACTGGGGCGAGTGCTAGTAAGTCTCTCTAGACCTGCCGTGTGGTGGCGCTCGGTCTGCGATCACTGACAGTGGCGACACGCGGGTCCGACATGTACTAATGGACCGCGGTCGATTTAAAGCTACTACCTAGCAAGTGTGGTGTCTGGCGGTGACACCACAAAAATCATATCTGTATGAGACCAAAAAAATCTCTGCAATAGTGTCCTTTCATTTGTATAAGTATCTGCAGCTGGATTTCAGGCTGGATCCGGCATTTATGTTCGATAGTGAGGTCCTGTTCCACAACATGGAAAGCCTCGGCAGTTCTGTTCGTGCGTAAGGGGGGAATTTTAAAAAGTAGACTGGGGCGGTAACGAGAATTTGGATCATGGAGAGTAATCCGTGCAGTTGTGTGAACTTTAGAGTCTCGTACCGCAAGGAAGCAACGGAGATGGTGTTTTTATAGGTGACCGATATCCTCTTTCTACAACACAGTTGCACACGTGGAGTAATATAGTTCTCCATTTACATGAACTGGAAGGAAATTTTACTTAACTTGAACAGAGTCCATCTGTTGTTGGTACAACCTCATCAGTAATAGTCCCACTACAATCACTAATCTGGTAGCTCTGTACTGTGATAGCCTGCTATGAACTAAACGGGCTCTGCGAGTAAACTGACAGATGCGTAACTGGATGAATGGGTGAGGCCCTCCGGTCATCGGCGGCGGCCTAAATACAGGCTTATTACAAATGATTGAAGCGATTTCACAGCTCTACAATAACTTTATCATATGAGATATTTTCACAATGCTTTGCACACACATACAAAAACTCAAAAAGTTTTCTTACGCATTCACAAATGTTCGATATGTGCCCCTTTAGTGATTCGGCAGACATCAAGCCGATAATCAGGTTCCTCCCACACTCGGCGCAGCATGTCCCCATCAATGAGTTCGAAAGCATCGTTGATGCGAGCTCGCAGTTCTGGCACGTTTCTTGGTAGAGGAGGTTTAAACATTCAATCTTTCACATAACCCCACAGAAAGAAATCGCATGGGGTTAAGTCGGGAGAGCGTGGAGGCCGTGACATGAATTCCTGATCATGATCTCCACCACGACCGATCCATCGGTTTTCCAGTCTCCTGTTTAAGAAATGCCGAACATCATGATGGAAGTGCGGTGGAGCACCATCATGTTGAAAGATGAAGTCGGCGCTGTCGGTCTCCAGTTGTGGCATGAACCAATTTTGCAGCATGTCCAGATACACGTGTCCTGTAACGTTTTTTTCGCAGAAGAAAAAGGGGCCGTAAACTTTAAAACGTGAGATTGCACAAAACACGTTAACTTTTGGTGAACTGCGAATTTGCTGCACGAATGCGTGACGATTCTCTACCGCCCAGATTCGCACATTGTGTCTGTTCACTTCACCATTAAGAAAAAATGTTGCTTCATCACTGAAAACTAGTTTCGCACTGAACGCATCCTCTTCCATGAGCTGTTGCAACCGCGCCGAAAATTCAAAGCGTTTGACTTTGTCATCGGGTGTCAGGGTTTGTAACAATTGTAAATTTCCGTAAGATTTTCCAAACCGTCGGCTGTGGTACGTTTAGCTCCCTGCTTGCTTTATTCATCGACTTCTGCGGGCTACGCGTGAAACTTGCCCGCACGCATTCAACCGTTTCTTCGCTCACTGCAGGCCTACCCGTTGATTTCCCCTTACAGAGGCATCCAGAAGCTTTAAACTGCGCATACCATCGCCGAATTGAGTTAGCAGTTGGTGGATCTTTGTTGAACTTCGTCCTGAAGTGTCGTTGCACTGTTATGACTGACTGATGTGAGTGCATTTCAAGCACGACATACGCTTTCTCGGCTCCTGTCGCCATTTTGTCTCACTGCGCTCTCGAGCGCTCTGGCGGCAGAAACCCGAAGTGCGGCTTCAGCCGAACAAAACTTTATATGAGTTTTTCTACGTATCTGTAGTGTGTCGTGACCATATGTCAATGAATGGAGCTACAGTGAATTTATGAAATCGCTTCAATCATTTGTAATAGCCCTGTACTTGCTGTCGAGAGGGCATTGGCGGCGTGTTGCTCGAGGGTGTGTCTTTGGCCTCTCTCGTGATAGACACACTTGATCCAGCGCCTACTAATCGAACTTCGCACTTCATCTTTGCTGACTGGTGTGCCAGCGACAGCTCATGCCAGCATGTTAACCACTGTGCCAATGTAGCTTAGTGGCTAATGCACCTACCTACTACAAAGGAGTTCTGGGTTCGTGCTCCAAACGCATAGACAACCACCATCAATGTCAACAGGGCTACAATACATCAAAACTTTTAAATGTTCCGAAACAAAAAACAAAAAAACAAAAAAATTCAACTGGTTCGACTGAGGTGACATCGGAGGCCATGGCACTGGCGAAGATTAGTTCTCCGTATTCCCAATCAGTGAATTAAAGTATGCTGGTGTACTGTCATGCATCTACCACATACACAGCTTTTCACCATAAGCTCAGCAGTAACCTTAGACGTCAACACTACTGTAACTTGTACTAGTTCAAATGTAATGTCGGGGAGACCAATAAAAGCCAACGGTGCTGATATCATGACGGTAGTAGTAGTAGTAGTAGTAGTAGTAGTTCTTGTTGTTGTTGTTGTTGTTGTTGTTGTTGCTGTTATTTTAACCTTCCAGCACTTATTGTCATTCGCCTTCTAGATTTCCAATAGAATGTTAAGTATGAATTAGAATAACTTAAATCTGTACAATTTTTACATGTTCTTTGTTCACGATAGAACACATTCTGCAGATGGCAGCATGGAGGCTTTAGGCAGATGGGCTGACAAACCGCCATATTCACTGGTCAACCGGAACGTGGGTGCTGCTTCTCTCCTTGGTCCATCAGGCACAATGTAGTTGCTGTGTCGTCCGAACAAGACACAGCCAGGGCAAAGGCACGACGGGCGCAAAGATGAGAGCTGGCGCCAGTACCATAGAGACTCGCCACTTGCGCCAGTTCCACCAGCGCCACGGGCGGCGCTGAGGATGAAGGCGTCCACTTCGCCTGGGCCAATTGCCGGCCGAGTACAATCCGCCAATGACAGAACGACAACGGATACAAGTCAACTCGGGAGATAGAAGAGCAGCTCTCGCCTACTGTTACGGATCATCCTCCAGGGCTGACTTCTAGACAGGGAATATAGTTTAGCGAACTCGTAGAAGTGAACAGACACTTGTTGTTTGCTACGTACTATTATTTGCACTTAGCCACTGAGGTTTTTTTTTCTTGTTACATTACATACAGTGTTGCAGGCTTAATCATTCGACGAGTCGCAAGGTTATTGGCTGATCGTATAGAGGGTGTTACAAAAAGGTACGGCCAAAATTTCAGGATCCATTCCTCACACACAAATAAAGGAAAGATGTTATGTGGACATGTGTCCGGAAACGCTTAATTTCCATGTTATTTCTTCCACCTACGCTCAATGGAGCACGTTATCATGATTTCATACAGGATACTCTGCCTGCGCTGCTAGAACAAGTACGACACAACATGTGGTTCATGCACGATGGAGCTCCAGCACATTTCAGTCGAAGTGTTCGTACTCTTCTCAACAACAGATTCGGTGACCGATGGATTGGTAGAGGCGGACCAATTCCATGGCCTCCACGCTCTCCTGACCTCAACCCTCTTGACTTTCATTTATGGGGGCATTTGAAAGCTCTTGTCTACGCAATCCCGCTACTAAATGTAGAGACTCTTCGTGCTCGTATTGTGGACGGCTGTGATACAATACGCCATTCTCCAGGGCTGCATCAGCGCATCAGGGATTCCATGCGACGGAGGGTGGATGCATGTATCCTCGCTAACGGAGGACACTTTGAGCATTTCCTGTAACAAAGTGTTTGAAGTCACGCTGCTACGTTCTGTTGCTGTGTGTTTCCATTCCATGATTAATGTGATCTGAAGAGAAGTAATAAAATGAGCTCTAACATGGAAAGTAAGCGTTCTGGGACACATGTCCACATAACATATTGTCTTTCTTTGTGTGTGAGGAATGTTTCCTGAAAGTTTGACCGTACCTTTTTGTAACACCCTGTATACATGGTGATTATAATGAAAGTTAAAGTTTCAAAACGCTGTAGAAACAACACCGCTGGTCAGAATGACGTCAACTTGCAACGGAATATTATCGGAGAAGAGAGAAAACGTATCGCAGAAGAAGAAAAAAATAGTGTGAAAACTGATCAATACATGGCGCAGTAAGTGTCAGAATATGTAAATGAAAACACCTGTCACGCGCACAACTCATTGAAGCTGGTATAGCCGGCAGCTGTGATCGAGCGGCTGTAGGCGTTTCAGTTCGGAACCGCGCTGCTGCTACGGTCGCAGGTTCGCATCCTGCCTCGGGCATGGATGTGTGTGATGTGCTTTGGTTAGTTAGGTTTAAGTAGTTCTACGTCTAGGAGACTGATGACCTCAGATGTTATGTCCCATAGTGCTTAGAGCTATATGAACCATTTTTAGACTTTTGCTTCAGAATTTCTTGCTCGCATGGAAGTGGACAATGATTGGCCGTGGAAGATTTTGTGGACAGACGAAACCCACTACCATCTGACAGTATGTGTCAATGTACAAAATTGTCGAACATGGCAACGGAAAATCCACACGCAAATCAGCCAGTACCACTTCATCCTGAAAAGGTCTCTGTGTGGTGTGGGATTACGGCATCATTTATCATAGGGCCGTATTTTTTCGAAGAGACAGGTGCTTCCGGACCTGTTACCTGTACCGTCACTGGTAAGCACTACGAGTGTCTTCTGCTCAACCACGTCATTCCAGCTCTCCAACAGCGTAGATGTGTGGATGGGAGCATTGTTGTGCAACATGGCGCACCTCCGCACATTACAAACGCAGTTCAGCAGCTGCTGAAGCGCCATTTCGGAAATGTTAGAATTATCAGGCGCCATTTCCCTAAAGTCTGGCCGTCCCGATCACCTCATCTTAATCTGTGCGACTTCTGGCTATGGGCTGTCTGAAAGATGTTGTGTTCAGTGTTCCGACTGCTGACTTAGCTGCATTGAAGGCGCGCGTTGCCCAACACATTCTGAACGTGACCCCGGAAACACTACGATCAGTTGTGGAACATGCTGTTTCTCGATTTCAACTTGTTGCAGAAATCGGTGGACAGCATACTGAACATGTTTAGCGCCAGCCACACGGAAATTAAAAATTCAGATTTGATTTTGATTGATGCTTTTTATGCGGTCTGTGGCCTCAGCACAATTAAAAACCGAAGTGAGGGATGCTTTTTATGTGGCATTTACCCTCAGGACAATTAAAAAACGATTTTTCCCACCCGATGTGATATGACATTGCCGTGGTGGATGGGTTTTCCATAACTAACAGTATCATACCTGTACACCCATGCTCACTGAGTAGTATAGTTTGTCTAATGTCGAACGTACACCTTAGGCATTGATGTACACTCCTGGAAATTGAAATAAGAACACCATGAATTCATTGTCCCAGGAAGGGGAAACTTTATTAACACATTCCTGGGGTCAGATACATCACATGATCACACTGACAGAACCACAGGCACATAGACACAGGCAACAGAGCATGCACAATGTCGGCACTCGTACAGTGTATATCCACCTTTCGCAGCAATGCAGGCTGCTATTCTCCCATGGAGACGATCGTAGAGATGCTGGATGCAGTCCTGTGGAACGGCTTGCCATGCCATTTCCACCTGGCGCCTCAGTTGGACCAGCGTTCGTGCTGGACGTGCAGACCGCGTGAGACGACGCTTCATCCAGTCCCAAATATGCTCAATGGGGGACAGATCCGGAGATCTTGCTGGCCAGGGTAGTTGACTTACACCTTCCAGAGAACGTTGGGTGGCACGGGATACATGCGGACGTGCATTGTCCTGTTGGAACAGCAAGTTCCCTTGCCGGTCTAGGAATGGTAGAACGATGGGTTCGATGACGGTTTGGATGTACCGTGCACTATTCAGTGTCCCCTCGACGATCACCAGTGGTGTACGGCCAGTGTAGAAGATCGCTCCCCACACCATGATGCCGGGTGTTGGCCCTGTGTGCCTCGGTCGTATGCAGTCCTGATTGTGGCGCTCACCTGCACGGCGCCAAACACGCATACGACCATCATTGGCACCAAGGCAGAAGCGACTCTCATCGCTGAAGACGACACGTCTCCATTCGTCCCTCCATTCACGCCTGTCGCGACACCACTGGAGGCGGGCTGCACGATTTTGGGGCGTGAGCGGAAGACGGCCTAACGGTGTGCGGGACCGTAGCCCAGCTTCATGGAGACGGTTGCGAATGGTCCTCGCCGATACCCCAGGAGCAACAGTGTCCCTAATTTGCTGGGAAGTGGCGGTGCGGTCCCCTACGGCACTGCGTAGGATCCTACGGTCTTGGCGTGCATCCGTGCGTCTCTGCGGTCCGGTCCCAGGTCGACGGGCACGTGCACCTTCCGCCGACCACTGGCGACAACATCGATGTACTGGGGAGACCTCACGCCCCACGTGTTGAGCAATTCGGCGGTACGTCCACCCGGCCTCCCGCATGCCCACTGTACGCCCGCGCTCAAAGTCCGTCAACTGCACATACGGTTCACGTCCACGCTGTCGCGGCATGCTACCAGTGTTAAAGACTGCGATGGAGCTCCGTATGCCACGGCAAACTGGCTGACACTGACGGCGGCGGTGCACAAATGCTGCGCAGCTAGCGCCATTCGACGGCCAACACCGTGGTTCCTGGTGTGTCCGCTGTGCCGTGCGTGTGATCATTGCTTGTACAGCCCTCTCGCAGCGTCCGGAGCAAGTATGGTGGGTCTGACGCACCGGTGTCAATGTGTTCTTTTTTCCATTTCCAGGAGTGTATGATTCATTTGTCATTTCTAGTCTACCACTATTGAATTATGATGCTTACAGCGCCATCTATTGCTGCATTTTGTAACTATTTATTTTTCTTCTGCCATACGTTTTCTCCCTTTTCGGATGATACTCCGTTGCAATTTGACGTCATTCTGACCAGTGGTGTTATGTATACAGCGGTTTTTTAAATTTAACTTCAATTAAAATCATCTTGTATACTGAACGCATGGGAGCTTGAGCACATCCCTGAACGAGGCCGTTTTTATGCTTCCTTGTAAGGTGCCTCTTACGTGAGGAAGATATTTTTACCAGTTTTAATAAATTATTGTCTCTTATTGATGTATTCACGATGGTTAGGAAGTGCTGTAGTCCGTAGCCGGCCACGAGACAGAGCACTTTCCTCTAGGCTTGGCCACTGTTTCTATGTTTCGATACAGTGTATCGATACGCGGAACTGTTTCAGTGTTGCGGAACGGCTGTGGTTCACTGTTTCGAAACAGTGGTGTTTCATTCCGCCCCTGTCTCGGATAACCGGACCAGATTCCATCTCGAGCCAGACACGGAAACTGTATCGTTGTTTCAAAATAATGCTGTTTCAGTCTACCTGTGCTTGGAACGGACTAATTGTATCGGAACACTAATGTTTCATTCGGGCTCGGCACAGGTACTGAAACACAGCATACCACTTCATGAAACACTCAAAGAGTGTCGAAATCTTTTTGACAAGCAATAGCATGAAGCTTAAGATATCCGAAAATAAAGCTTCGTTTCTAGCTGACTGTCCTATTCCGCAATGGCGTAACATCTGCTTTATAACCACTAACCAAACAATAAAACAACGCATACTATTCACATTCAAAATAATAAATATGTGAAAATCATTCAGTTAAATTACACTTTTTTATGCCATACGCTTCTCTGTTCATGTACAGTAATCATATTACGAAACGCAAGTAAGCCTACAACTTTTTGAATAAAAAAAGGCGTAAAGTGACAGTTATTAGACATATACATAAATTTGATGTAGGTATAATTGCAAGCAATCTGTTTGTCATATCACTTATAATGTAATGGTGAACGGGAAGGTCTGGAAAGCATGGTGAATTTATAGTAACGGTTCGAAACACTTTAAAAGACCAATTTTTTCTGTTATATTTTGTTATTTATTCGAATTATTTGGAGTTATTTGTGAGTCTATAGTCACTGTGCTTATTATCCACAATGATTCCCTTCGTGTGCATGGAAATTAGCAGGATGGGTATATTACGCATACTAACGGAATGTGGGAATCCCAGTAGCATATCCGTTGTTTCTGCAGTTTGCTCCCACCTCCAGTTCCGTTCGTGGTGGTTCTTCTGTCTTTAGGTATGGTTGTCCTCAGCCAATTGAAAAGTATGAAAGTCACACGACACGAAAGTAGCGCATTTGCTGCAGGAAATACGAAACTGCCAAGACGCCTAAGTGATAGTTTCATACTTTCTGCGATATGATTAGCGCTCTCGCACCTCATTTGTGTTTATATGGACAATCAAGATGATAAAATGTGTATGTTTATTAGATTACAAAACACAAACTGTTTCACTGTTTCGAAACGTCGTATCGAAACATTACATTGTACTGTTTCATTTGTTTCGAAACAGTTACGTGTTTCAGTTTGCCCATCTCTACTTCCCACGCTGGCTGGCTGGCTGGCTAAATGACGAAGCGACCATATGTCGCGCGTAGTGGGGTGGGGCTCGACGCCGGACCGTAGCAACAAGCGTCAGCCTGGGAAATATACATGACGGGAAGTACCGCCATCTTGGCGCCAAAGTAACCGATTTTGTTTATTTATATTTAATAATTAAAGTCATTTATGACAAAATGAATATTACGAGGAGCCTCTGGATGTTTAAAACTATTTGTCATAATTTTGCCTCGTTAAAATTCACACCCGTTCATTAACAAATGCATATCTTAGTAAGTACGAACTTGATCGGAAATCCACGAAGTGTGACGAAACTAGTAGGGATATGGACTGCGCGCGGAAGTCGGCAGTCGACGTTAAGAGCTCTTCCTGTCTTGTTCGATGGTAGCCATGCTCTCGGTTACGAGTAGTTTGTGACATGAGTGTTTCATTATCGATCTAATAAGAATAAAAGTGATATTAAGGCATTCTGAATGTTAATTTCGAGTAAATAGATACCCCAAGGTTGATCGACAGCAATTTCAGATAATTAGCTTCCACCGACAGGGACATCCAATGCGCCAATGAAGAATCTGCACGGGACGACATTTACGAGAGCTGCACTGCGCACAGGTAGGAGGAAATCCGACGACACGACCCACCGAGGCGGATCTAGCAAGTTCCGACTAACACTCACAAATTCCGGGTGGAAATGCTCACCAGTTATACTGTACGTCACATATACCACCTTCTACTGACTCGCGGCTAAGCTGAGTAATCACAGTATCAGTTTAGAAGCGAGGGGATCTTGCATCCTCCAGCGACTGTAGGCTAACCACACGAAGTATGAAACACACTCCACTGAAAAATATCTACGAAGCTTCAGGTTTGGGCAGTCCCAAGTGTCATGGAGTGGCTCACAAACATAACGAGCAGTTGAAAATGATATCTGGTGAGCGCCATCCACCATACGGCAACCTTCATGGATCAGAATGACTAAAATCAAATAAATAATAATAATAATAATTTCGTTAAGTTAGCCTTTCTGTTGGAAGTGACTTCAGGAACTTGTGTCACCTTAATCCGCCCCAATTATGGAACTAGGGGAAAGGTAACCGACAGTTGAGTCCTGACATCGTTTAGACGTGAAGGCTAGATTAATGACTGAACAAAAATTCTCATCGACATAAAAGTTTTCTGGGTATGGTACCGCATCATATTGTATAAAATTACTGCTGGAGAAAACCAATGTTTCGGCCACGGTTGCAGCGGCATCGTCCTGAGTCTACTGATGCGTTCTAGCTTACACCGCGCACGCCATCACGTCATAATTTTAAAAAGATAGTTAATTTCATCGGTCACTTAAGGAAGAAGGAAAGGGAACTTCATTTTAATAGGTTACTGCGGTGGAGGGAGAGCGTAAACTTTGCTCTCATGTGCCATGATCGGTGGTCACCGTCGAATGAGAAGTTGGCTACTGTTTACCAACTGCTGGACGTCGGCAGTTACTCGCCGGTAATGCTCGCTCCTCGTGTTGACAGTGCGGTCTGTTGGGCTCTGATTGCTGGCAGCCAAGATGGAGAAAGCCTGAATCCATCCTCCCTGCTCATATTTTTAGGGTGTTTAAGTATTTCGACGGCCTCTCTGATTCTGCGTTTCGTCATAACCGGCTGCTTGTCCAACACACAGGCACCGCTGGTTTTTATTTTTTTTCCGCAGTCTTGCTGATGTTCTGCCGTCGCGGATTTGTTGTGTTGCCCCAGACGAATATAGCGCTCGTGTTCCCAAATACGCGTTGCCATTGGCCTGCCAGTCTCGCCGATGTATGCCTCCCCACATTCGCATTCGACCTTGTACACGCCTGCAGTGTGTAATGCATCCATCTTGTCCTTAGTGGAGCCTAGTACGTCCTGGATCCTGCGACCACTATAGAAGACAGGCTCCTGGGATTCGATCCCGCAATCTCTCATTTTCCAGGAACGTTGTTTGCTGCTAGAGCTCCAATCCCGATATGTTTTTGGGTTCCGGTCCTCAATGGGTAAAAACGCAACTCTTACAAGATCACTTTATTGTCTGTCTGCCTAGTCGATTACTTTTTTTCAGGAACGGGTAGACGTATCAAATTGAAATTTATGTCACATACTAAGGTCTCATGGCGGTCGTAAAAAGACGTAATGTGTTAAATCAATGCAATCTGAAAGATACGGCTATTTATGTCACATATTTTGATACTCCCAGACTCAATCATTAAAACATATAGTGTATTTCTCGTAGATGTAGAATCATGGAATTTCACAGTTTTACAGTACAAGTAAAATTGAAAAAAATCTGTAGTTATACCGCACGAAAAAAACCATTTCTTTTTTAACTTGTTATCCGACACAGACTTCAAATTAAAACATGCACTAAAGCTGAAGCATTACTTGATGAATGTCTCTTTTTATACATGAATTATTTCAAAGTAATTTTCTTGCGCGAATGTATGCTACTTTATTTCAATAAATATTTCAGGTTGTCTGTGAAAAATGTAATAGAACGTGTATCAACTGTGAATTCAGTTCAACGATACCAGAGAAGAAAGTCTGTGGATGAAACAAATGGGAGGAATTTAATTTTCGTATCTTCCAAGAAAAAATCGAGGAGCGAGGCTTCTCTCATAAAACTGTAACTCACTTCTCCTGTCCCCACCGAACTGAGCAAACGTATTTTGTGTAAGTGTCTCTGTAGTACATATAGATTTGATTTATAATTTAATATGTCGAAACGGGTTATATTGCTGTTATTAGTTGTAACTATTAGTTCTCCGCGCAATTATCAAGTAGTATGTGGATTATCGCTCACATTCGGGAGGACGACGGTTCAGGCCTGCGTCCGGCCATCCTGCTTCAGGTTTTCCGCGATTTCCCTAAATCGCTTGAGGCAAATGCCACGATGGTGTCTATGAAAGGGCACTGCCGATTTCCTTCCACATCCTTGAAACAACGCGAGGGTGTGCTCAGTATCTAATGACTTCGAGGTCGGCGGGATGTTAACCCCTAACTCCCTACCTTCTTTCCTTCCTTCCTTCCTTGCTTGCTTCCTACATGAATTATTGTCTTTGTAGTATTTGTTTCAGAAAAACTAGCTGTAACCGTGAGCTCAGTATGTCACGGCAAGGAGACGCAATGTGCCGTATGCTATTCGCGTTCAGCCACTGATCTCATTCTGCTATAAGCGAAACGGGTCCGTGAGATTATTTACATATTATTTAACAGTGACTTGAGATTTTCTTGAGCAAGCGCAAATTACGGTACGATCTGCCCATTGTCTCCGAATTGTGAATCTGCTGCTCTCGTTCAGTCAGGTATAGGCCCCATAGAAACGATGGTGATGTTACGTTATTACGGCTCGTAAATGGTAGAAACTTCAGGAGCCAACAATATTCTGCCATCATTGCATTCTTTTTAGATGCAGCACGAAGAATGAGAGTCAATATCAGCAATGTGATTCTTGAGTTTCTCCCGGCGTATTTGATAATCAAAATATCCACGGGTGTGCTGCCGGTCTATAGTGTCCAACGGGCACAATATTTCGGCGATCATACATGTCGCCATCATCAGGTGAACTGACGGACTGAGCTCCTGTGAACGTGCCGGCACGGAGATCTGTACGCTATGGCTGCTCAGAGGGAACTGGGTTCGGTCGCGGCGGAGGGTATTTAAATCGGCCGCCGCCGCGACCGAACCCAGTTCCCTCTGAGCAGCCATAGCGTACGGATCTCCGTGCCGGCACGTTCACAGGAGCTCAGTCCGTCAGTTCACCTGATGATGGCGACATGTATGATCGCCGAAATATTGTGCCCGTTGGACACTATAGACCAGCAACACACCCGTTGATATGTTGATTAATATCAGCAATGATCGTTGCCCCATTGCTCAAAGAGAAAGAAATTAAATTCGTTTGACAAGTATATTACTTTTTTAAAAATTTGGCTATTTAATTCAAATACCGGAGCAAAACGTGCCGAAGTCTTGGAATCCCTGGATCCGATATCTTGCCAGTATCAATGTCGATAACAGGTCAAAATCGTCGAGACTCTCTATTCCCACGACGCATGAACTTTATTATGTGTACACATAACTACACGGAAGAGCCAAAGAAACTGGTACACCTGCCTAATATGGTGTCGGGCCCCCGCGAGAACGCAGAAGTGCCGCAACACGACGTGGCATGGGCTCCACTAGTGTCTGAAGTACTGTTGGACGCAAATGATACCATGAATCCTGCAGGGCAGTTCATAAATCTGTAAGATTACGTGGGGGTGCAGATCTATTCTGAACAGCATATTGAAAGGCACCCCAGATATGCTCAATAACGCTCATTCTGGAGAGTTTCGCGGCCAGTGGAAATGTTTGAACTCAGAAGAGTGTTCCTGGAGGTACTCTGTAGCAACTCTGGACGTGCGGGGGTGTCGCACGTTGTCCTGCTGGAATTCCCAAGGTCCGTCGGAATGCGCAATGGACATGAATCGATGTACGTGATCAGACAGGATGCTTACGTACGTGTCACCTGTCAGAGCCGTATTTAAGTGTGCTAAAGGTCCCATATCACTCCAACTGCACACGCCTCACACCATTACGGAGCCTCCACCAGGTTGAACAGTCCCCTGGTGACATGCGGGGTCCATGGATTCATGAGGTTGTCTCCATATCCGTACACGTCGATCCGCTCGATACAATATGAAATGAGTCTCATCCGACCAGGCCACATGTTTCCAGTCAACAACAGTCCAGCGTTGGTGTTGACGGCCCAGGCGAGGCGTCATCAAGGGTACACGTGTGGGACCTTCGGCCCTGAAAACCCATATCGATGATGTTTCGTTGAATAGTTCGCACGCTGACACTTGTTGATGACCCAGCATTGAAATCTGCAGCAATCTGCGGAAGGGTTGCACTTCTGTCACATTGAACGATTCTCTTCAGTCGTCGTTGGTCCCTTTCTTCCAGGATCTTTTTCTGGCAGGACCGAGCCCGGAGAATGGATGTTTTACCGGATTCGTGACATTCACGGTATACTCATGAAATGGTCGTACGGGAAAGTCCCACTTCATCGCTACCTCGGAGATGCCGAGTCCCATCGCTCGTGCGCCGACTACAACACCAGGTTCAAACTCACTCAAATCTTGATAACCGCCCACTGTAGCAGCAGTAACCGATCTAACAACTACTATGCCAGACACCTGTCGTCTTATGTAGGCGTTGCCGACCGCAGCGCCGAATTTTGCATGTTTACATATTTCAGTATTTGAATACGCATGCCTGTACCAGTTTCTTTGGCGCTTCATTGTGTATTGGTGTGGAACTCTTTAGTGCGCGCACTGCCCAGTTGTTTTTTTTATTGTTTATTTATTTTTAAAGGAACAACTGATTGGGTTCTATCGGTGTATACAGAGTGGTGTCCGTCCCACTTCGACTACGTCACCCTCGCTCCGTGACGTCAGTGCGTGTTATATTGCTGGACTCTGGACAGGAGTGGTGAGGTGTGCCCCTACCAGTTGGTGCCACAGTACGGCTGGGACAGCCCTCTGCCGCCCCCCCCCCCCCCCCCTCCCCAGGCAGGCACCTAGCTGCCTGCCGCCTAATTGCAGGCCAGACGTATTCCCGCCATTAATCCATTAGGGCCGGGGTTAGCGCGGCCGCACATTTCTCTGGACCTTCGTCTCCGCACAGAACTCCGTTCTGCCAGCAGCGGGGCAGCGGTACCTGCCCCGCTACGAGCCCACTGCTGCTACGGACAGCCTAGCGGGAACATTTGTCTACCCGCGCTTGCAGGTCGATCCCCTCCACAGTCTTACCGGCCCACCGCGGCTCTGTCTACCAGCAACGGCATGGCCGTTACGTTAACTTGCCGGGATTACGCACGGGGAACTCGAACTGCTCCTACAAGCTTCGACCGAATACGAAATTCAGTTTTGGGCCACAGAGCGGAAGAGCTTGACAGACGTATGTCGAAACAAAACTGACAGACGATACAGAATAGTAAAATAGTATGTTTGGCGATCAGTAAGTAATCCCACAAAGTTTCTCTTCTCAGCCAATTTCGGTTCAAAAAATGCTGAATTTGTTGTGGGGCATGGTGGAATATTCACCCGCATTGTTTCATGAAGTTCCGACAGGTGTTAGCGCTACATGTATCCCATGTATCCTTCAATGTGAGTCTGTAACGGAGGTGCACTCCAAGAAAGAGCTGTCATTGAGTTTCTTTTGCCGCAGCACCAAAGTATTGCAGATATTCACAGGCCCTGGCAGCAAACAAAAGCACGGAGAGTCGTTGAGTGACGTGTCTGCCAACGCAACAAGGTCGCGCAAACCCGTCCGATCTTCCGCGTGCCGGCCGGGCGCACACACCCTCAGGAAGCTGAAGCAACAGCTTCAGCATGTTCGCCGCCATAAAAATGCAAACGAACTTCTCCCTCTCCACGTCAACGCAAATCCTCACATAAGTCTGCGCACCCGGGAGGAGCTCACTTCATTGGGCTGCTCTTTCCCTCCCACCCTACAGCCGGGATCTCGCACCTTCCGACTTCCATCTGTTCGGTCCAATGAAGGATGCACTCTGCGGTAAGCTGTACGTGGGTGATGGGGATGTTATTGATGCAACAAAACCCTCTCTCCGACGTCGACCAGCAGAGTGATACCATGGCCGGCATATAGGCCCTTCCAGTAAGGTGGCGCAGGGCTGTCGCTTGAACGGAGATTATGTTGAAAAATAGGGTTTTGTTGCCAAAACAGAGGGAAATAATATGGTATATTGGAATCCTGAGACGGCCGCAGTCTGGCAGTCCGGAACCGCGCTGCTGCTACGGTCGCAGGTTCGAATCCTGCCTCTGGCATGGATGTGTGTGATGTCCTTAGGTTAGTTAGGTTTAAGTAGTTCTAAGTTCTAGGGGACTGACGACCTCAGAAGTTGAGTCCCAAAGTGCTTAGAGCCATTTGAACCATTTTTTTGGAATCCTGAATAAAACCAACCCGATTTCAGACAAAAGTGTCGCATTACTTCTTGAACGGACGCTGAAAATGACTTAAAGGGGAAGCTGCCTGGAAGAATTTTACCGCAGAGCATAATTTACGCATCGCTAACACTTGGTTTAAGAATCATGAGAGTAGGCTGTGTACGTGGAACACACATGCAGATAGTGAAAGCTTCATGACTGAAGAAGGCAGACAATGTTAAAACCGAGACTTCAGTGCCATGTTTTAAACTGTTGCACTTTTCCAGAGGCAGATGTTGTCTCTGACTATAATAAATTAGCTACGAACTGCAAATTCAACCTGAATAAATTGGAGAAAAAAGAGGACATTACGCAGATGGGACAGGAATAAATTAGAAGAACCCCTAGTTACTGAGTTTCAAAGAGAACATTACGTAACATTTGACTGCAAGGGGGAAAGGAGTACAATAGAAGAGGAATGGATAGCTCTAAAAGATGAAATAAAGTAGGTACAGAAGATCAAATAGGCAAAAAGTCAAGGCCTAGTATAAAGCTTTGGATAAGACAAGACTTATTGAATTTAATCGATGAAAGGATAAAATACAAAATTTCGGTAGATGAAGCACCGCCAAACGAGATACATACGTCTAACAAATAAGATGAACAGAACGTGCAAAATCTCAAAGCACGAGGTGTTTAAGGTGAAACGCAAGGCTGTAGTGTCACGCATTCGTAGGGGAAGGATAGACGTTGTCTGCAGGGAAATGAAATAAACTTTTCGAGAAAAGAGACGCAGCTGTATGAAATTATGGACTTCAAAGGGCAGGCCAACGCTAAGCAAAGAAGGGAAGTTGATATAAAAGGAAACGAACATGACGACAATATTACAAATAGTAGGAATAGATAAGGGTAAGATGGGTCATATGAAGCTGCGAGAAGAATCTGACAGAGCACTCTGAAATCTGAGTGGAAACAAGTCCCCTAGAGTAGATGATATCCCTTCAGAATTACTGAGATCCTTTGGAGAGGCAGCCATGACAGAACAATTGCACCTAATTTTCGAAGTACACGAGACACGAGAAATAACGTCAAACTTGATGAAGAATGCACGAACTCCGATTGAGTCAGACGTTGACACGCGTGATTATTGCCGAATCATCAGTTGCAGAATACTGACAGGAAATATTTGCAAAAGAATGGAAAAAGTGGTAGAAGCTGATCTCGGGGAGTATTAGTATCAAAACGTAGACGAATATTGACGCTGCAACTAATCCTAGGAGGCAGACTGAGGCAAACCTAAATCCGTGTCGTTTGCAGGTTTAGTAAAAGCTTTTGACAATGCTGACTGGACTGCGATCTTTGAAATTCAGGAAGTAGCAGAGATAAACTGCATCGAGCGAAACGCTATCTACAACTTGTGCAGAAAGCAAACCATGGTTAGGAGGTTAAGCGTGGGGGAATTGGACCACTGAGACGGACCAGTGGCGTACTTCACAGATGTGCCGCAACACAGCAGTCCCCTGCAAGTTGCGAGGGAGGTCTTTGTGAACAAACGCGACGCGAAAGTACTGCTGTACTTTCGTGTTAGTTCTGGAGGAAACTCACATTCTCAGAGTCTGGTAAGCCGAAAAAATTTATCGTTTCGTTTCACAAATTCAGCATATCGATACAGTTTTTTTTTTTTTACTCCGAGATTGACTAATGTATAGGCACGAGACTAGCCTACAAATGGCCACCGAGTTCGCTAGCTGGAGGAAAAAGTGGGCGTGGTCCATCTCTGCCATACAATCAAGTGAGATGGACCAGCGTTATTTGGGAGAGATGGACCACTTGGTTTAATGTGAACAGATGATGCATACTTAAGTTTAGCTTCAAGGATGTGCAATGATGCCACCGAAAATGGCCGCATTCCCAGCCTTTGCTCATTTGTTTAAAGCTACATCTGTGCCAACAAATGGAATAACAGAATCTCACTCACAGGCCAATCGACAACTTCAAAGCGCATCAAAAGACCCACTGATCCCAAACACATCAAAAGAGCTATCTGTACAAGTCAAATTCCTTCACGGTCACAACTTCGAACTCGTAATTTCACTTCCCCAAGTTAATTGCAACGATGTACTAATTCTCTCTTGAATGAATGTGTACTGTACTGGGCGACTGTGCAGATAACAAAATGAAAAGAAACAAGAATATTACGGATGTTTCTGAAGTTAATTGGAGGGCTTTTCCTATCAAAAATCTTGAAGATTCTCTGAAAATAATAATAATAATAATAATAATAATAATAATAATAATAATAGTAGTAGTAGCAAATACAGAATACCCCAGAAGACATGACAATGTAGCAAAAATAATACATCAAGAACTTGCCATACAACATAAACTAATAAAACAACACGTTCTTAAGTCCCATAATGCCGGCCGCGGTGGTCTAGCGGTTCAGGCGCTCAGTCCGGAACTGCGGGACTGCTACGGTCGCAGGTTCGAATCCTGCCTTGGGCATGGATGTGTGTGATGTCCTTAGGTTAGTTAGGTTTAAGTAGTTCTAAGTTCTAGGGGACTGATGACCACAGATGTTAAGTCCCATAGTGCTCAGAGCCATTTGAACCAACACGTTCCCACATACAAGTAAGCACCACAAAATGTACTGGAGAATGATGAATACAAATTATACTGGAACAGAACCATTATGACAGATAAAACAACACCACATAACAAACCTGACACCATACTCACCAATAAAAAGAAATTAACACAACTAATCGAAATATCCATACCCAATACAACAAATATACATAAGAAAACAGGAGAAAAAATTGAAAAATACATCCAACTGGCTGAGGAAGTCAAGGACATGTGGCATCAGGATAAAGTTGACATTATACCAATTATACTATCAACTATAGGAGTCATACCACACAATATCCACCAGTACATCAACGCAATACAGCTACATCCAAACGTATATATACAGCTACAGAAATCTGTAATTATTGATACATGTTCAATTACCCGAAAGCTCCCAAATGCAATGTAACATATACCGTACAGTTAAAAGGAAGTCACGCTTGATCAAGGTCCGCGTCACTTTCCATTTTTAACCAGACATAACGTCTGAGACAGGAAAGACAAATAATAATAATCATTATAATAATAATAATAATTATTATTATTATTGTTATTGTTATTGTTGTATCTCCAGCAATAGAGATTCGCTGGAGGAAGAATTCTTCTTCTGAATCTCGATGATGTCAATCCCGAGACTCCACAGCTGCGGAAATCGAATATTTAGCACTGATGATTCCTCACGGTCTCAAAGAAAAACGGGAGGGGAATGAAAATGACAGCAGATCCTCAATCGTTGTAGCGAGAAAAAAATCCACGTCCGGGCTATTGAAGGTTACTTTTGAGAACTTGCGGCTATGTCGCTCGTCGCTGTTTTGGTCCGTGTCGTTATAAATTCAATGCAGGCTCTTGAAATTATTTTCGCCACAGGATGTAAATCTTGGTGGTAAAACTTAAACACATATAACATGTCCAATGTGAAGCGTCGGGCTTTGAACAGAATGAATTACCTTTTCCTGTTTTGTTGTCTTTGACGATGATTATACTCGCTGTTCATTCATCAAGATGACCTCTTTCGAATTACAGTGGTTTTTAACCCTTCCACCTTTTCTATATAGACACCATACATTAGTCATAATTCTGATTGCAATGGCGAACCATCCCTTTCATACAACAATATATACCTCTCTCTACTCCCCTACGGAGACAACACAAAACAAACAAAATTAGAAATTACATTCAAGTCGGCTAACAAAGCCAGAGATACAACGCGCAACAGTCTCTTTTTAGCATCGCTGCTGCCACTCGCAGCTAGTATATATTTGAGTGTCAAAATTACATAGTAATTTTTTCCAGATCGGACGTAAAAAAGTCAATTATGCATTACATTTCAAAAGATATGCGAAATAAACATTTGGTCACCACCAGATTTTAAAAAATTAAAAATCATTTCCACTGCGCTGACGCTTTCACCACTTTTGTACACTCGCGTTTACAGAGATAATACAATGAAATATCAAATTCTCTTGGCGTGACAGTACAAACTCCACTGCTACTAAACCTACAACTGCCAAGATTACCACCTCAAAACTGACTGCTCCTAGAAATATAGACAAAACTACTTCTAGGAGTATCACATGTTTCTTCTATTGATAAAACAATGAATCTTTAGAGGAAGGTAGCAACTGCATCCAGAGAGCTAGATACTGCTGAAAATATTGAAACAGTAAAGAAGAATAGGAATTACAAAAGAAATCAAACACGAAAAGATCGCCAAAGGGAAATGCTACTGAAAACAGACAACAGGAGCTTCAAAGGAAAAATACAAGAAATAGCTCGGATTACGAAACTATGCTGGATGGGATGAAGAAGAAGGTGTTGGGCGTTTTGAATACATTACGAAATTAATAAAAAATCCAACTGGATTCGTTGCGTTCCTTGTTCGCGTTGCTGACATGAATGTTGTTCAACATTTGCAAATAAGTGTAATCATCGTGGTGAGAGAAAGCCACGTTAATACTTGAGCCGGTCTGAGGCTGCAGTCATGGACTATGCGACTGGTCCCGGCGGAGGTTCGAGTCCTCCCTCGGGCATGGGTGTGTGGGTTCGTCCTTAGGATAATTTAGGCTAACTAGTGTGTAAGCTTGGGGACTGATGACCTTAGCAGTTAAGTCCCATAAGATTTCACACACATTTGAACATTTCTGATTACTTGAGCAGAACCAGCTAGCTCTTGTCCTGTATTATCGCCAAGTCGATGTGCGCGTAACGCACAGCACAAAACGCACGCCGGCCGCGGTGGCCGAGCGGTTCTAGGCGCTTCAGTCCGGAACCGCGGGACTGCTACGTTCGCAGGTTCGAATCCTGTCTTGGGCATGGATGTGTGTGATGTCCTTAGGTTAGTTAGGTTTAAGTAGTTCTAAGTTCTAGGGGACTGATGACCTCAGACGTTAAGTCCCATAGTCTTCAGAGCCATTTGAACGATTTTTTGAACAAACCGCACCATTATTATCGTACTTAGTACTCGAGGCAGCTTTGCTGCAGTCCCACGTGAAACAGAAATCCAATGACGTTCCAGCAAACGCGGAAGAATACATAGTGCAATGACTGAATGAGATTTTCACTCTGCAGCGGAGTGTGCGCTGATATGAAACCTCCTGGCAGATTAAAACTGTGTGGCGGACCGAGGCTCGAACTCGGGACCTTGCCTTTCGCGGGCAAGTGCTCTACCAACTGAGCTACCCAAGCAGCTCAGTTGGTAGAGCACTTGCCCGCGAAAGGCAAAGGTCCCGAGTTCGCGTCTCCGTCCGCCACACAGTTTTAATCTACCAGCAAGTTTCACATAGTGAAATGTTTACATCAGGTTTATTCTTATGATGAACAAGTTATAGTTCAGTGCGATTGCAGGTGTTCCCAATATGTTTACAAAGTGTACAATGAAAGGTCCCCTTAGAAAAATTTATGAGTGATTGTGCTGGTAAACCCTTTACGTTATTTGATTTTCAAACAGCTGATCAGAACTGAACGTACTCAGACATTTCGCTCTTTACCTATTCTGATCAACACAAAACTGACACACAATATTTTTAGTGCAACGCAATCTGACTTTTAATAATCCCTACAAAAGAATGGCCCTGACTAACAACAACATATACCTTTCATGAATCACTTACCTCACAAAAATCTTCGTTACTCAAACTACTGCAATACAGCTAGCGCCAATACTGCCAGCTAAATAAAAGATTCTAACTACTGAAGGCACTAACTACTGATAGGCATAGTTAGAAAATGAAAGATTTTGATAGAGAACAACAATGTATTTATCTTAATAGTGTTCAAAAGTCATTTTATATATATATATATATATATATATATATATATATATATATATATATATATATATATATATATATATCAGTTCATGACATCCAGTCTTACAAATGTACTGTCTCTGATGGACACACGTCCAGATCATCCGCTCTCAAAACTCCGCCATCTGTCTCCCCACATCCACCACTGCTGGCGGCTCACCTCCAACTGCGCAACGCTACGCGCTGTTCACATCCAGCTGCCCAACACTACAATAGCGAATATTCCAACAATGCCGACCAGCCTCAGACTGCACACAGCACAGTCAGTGATTTTCATACTAGAGTTGGGCAACACGATTCTTTTTCCCGATTCGATTCCTACGATTCAATCTCACATTGCGAATCGATTCCTACGATTAGTTCACGATTCTTTCACGATTCATTGTAGTCTGCGATGGCATGATTCTTACGGGATGCAAAAAGTTCTTCATCTTACTCACAGATGGCAGGACATGTCTGAAATTGTCAATGGAGTTAGAATCGAACTGTGTCATGATAAGACATGCCAGAAATAGTTTATTTATGAGTAAACATGCATATGACGTCACAAGTGTGAGTCTCGATTTATACGTGTAATGCCTTAATTGATGAAAGGTCACGTTTGATTTGATTGCATCTATTGTTTTATTTCAGTATGCCAGGACAGAGGAGTCGATTTGTGCGAAAGGTGTTGCAAAATTACGTGGTATGCCAGTTTGGTTGTGTGGCTCGAACGTATCTAACTGCAGACGTCTGTTTTGTAGTAACAAAATCTGGCATTGAGGCAGACGTGGTTTGGCTCATATCATCCTATGTTTTTCTGTGCTAAGATGTCTTTCCAAGTCCACATCACCCTTGTAATTCATAACGCTGCTGACAGCCCTCCCACACAGCAAATTTAGCTTGACTTTCATTTCTTCTAAATACAAAGCATAGGTATTTTGCTTTTAATTTGTCTGAGAAATTGCCGCTGTCACTACTATTTACGTGAGAAGACGACATACTTCTAAACAGTAGGATTCAATCGTATACAGCGACATTACCTCACTAAAATTTTATATGAATCTGAACATGATAACATTCGAAAACTCGAACTTGAAATTAATTAAAAAGCTTTTGTTTAAAGATGAACTTAAAAATCAAAATCCGTATCTAAATATAAAATTTTATCCAAACTGTTAAAGCCGTTCCCAAGAAACACGAAATTCGCGTTTTTATTTAAAAAATTATTTTGTGTAAAATCGCGTGCTGTAAGGAAAGACACCTATATACAGATAAACATAAAAACCAAAACCTTAACTACATTCAATACGTACTAACCAAGTTTTACGAGATGGCGCTATAAAAACATGTGAAATAATGTTTTTACGAATGGAACTAGGTAGGATATATATATATATATTGCAAAATTGACTCAACGAAAGAATGGAACTATGTAGGTGAACTCAAAAAGCAAAAACCAGTCTAAATACAAAATTTCATCCAAATCGTTAGGGCCGTTTTCGAGATACGCGAAATATAATACATAATCCAAGTGCTATTGCTCGTGTGTATAGAAGGTGTGTGTGTGTTTTGCATTGCATCTGCAACAAATAAGAGGTACGCATTTATTCATCATACATGGATTTCTTGATTTTAATCGTGTGTATTGGGAGTTGTGTACTCGCTGCATATCGTTTCTGTCATCACTAGTTCGTGTATTACTCGCGCAAACTAAGCGGACGTCGGCGCGGTGGCTGATGGTAGCGATGGTAAATGGGAAATGCCTTTACGCTCGTTCCCGTCATCCATCGCCAAGTGTCAGCTAAGTTTTCACGAGTAATATTACGGCCCACGAACTTGGTTTGTTCCGAGCTTCCTTTGTTCACACGCATCCTCCACTTTACTGCCATCTGGCGGTCGTAGTCATTCGGCACGACTCGACATGATTCGGAAGTTACCTTCGAAGCATAGCGTAGAGCGTACTAAGAATCGATGAATCGTTGGAACTTGGATCGTCACGACTCGGAAACACGCAATCGTTCTTACGATTCTTTTGAACGACGATTCGTCCGTATCACGATTCGATTCTTACGATTCTTTATTTAGAGTCGTTCAAATGAACGATTCATTCACGAATCGCCACAACTATTTCATACAGAGCACTACGTGGCGGTGGCGATACCAATAGAAGAACCTAAACAGCCTACTTACAGTACAAACGTATTAATTTGCTCGCCATTTCTAGTCGCCACTGCGTGCGTTAATTTTCCACATAGCTTGATTCTGTATACCGTCTGAGGAGAGACGAAAGAACAGAGAATCCGTGTCACGGTCTGAGTACGCGTCTGATGCGCTCAGACAGCTGTGATGAGGAACAGACGCCGAGAAAAGTGCGAAGGGAGCCTTCAGACATCGGGGGCCTAACGAGGAAACAACCATGTCAGATGGCGCCCGCCTCAGGATCTGAAAGCGCCTACGGAGCCGCCACGGAGTAGTGCGGGGTAACACGTGGCTGCGCCCTCTGGCAGGATAACCGGCGAGCAGATGCCCCGGCCGGGAAGTCCAGCGGCCGCCGTTGTTCCAGAAGCTCCATTAATCGCCGTCCGACTCCAGACTGGACCATTTCTCCAGGCGGCTGCCCGCCTGCCGATAACCCCGCGCCATCAATCTCCAGGCGGCTCTCTGCAGACGGGGCGAGCCGGCGCTGCGGCCGGCCGTCTAAACAACCTGCCGGGGACAGCTGCTGGAAACAACAGCAGCAGCAACAACAACAACAACAGCGTCCCATTTTCCATCCACTGGACTGCGGAGTGCCTTACAGCGAACGAGCCATGAATCAAATCCGGACCGCGTCACGGCGCTCTTTCGAAGGAAAATGCCACGCATCAATTCCCCAGACAATCCGGAAAATATTTAAACGGCGAAATAGCAGAAATGTGAAGTTTCTATCGCCCTCCTACGGAATTTTACTGTGCATAACACAACTTCCTTTTCGAGACACTTTAATTAACTACGCCAACATGTGCACAACCATAATCAAAATTTATAGTGCGCACTTATCTTTTACCGACGTTACCGAAATCGACATAATCTCTCTTATATTACTCTCATGCCCATAAACCTTTAATGGTAAAATGACATGGTTGCCCTGTATTAATTAAGTACTGTGCTACACATGTACTGAGATACTGTAGGAATGAAACAGAAACGGAAAAGTATGATCAAGACTCGCACTCTCAGGGTTTCGTACAAACATGATTATGTACATAGCGTTTTGATGAGACAGTTTGCGAGTATCAAAGTACGTGGCATGAATGACCGCATTTTTTGATTGCATTGACTTAGAAGCTTAAATTTTTTACGGCGCCAGACGACCGTAGACTTTAGTATCTGACATAAATTTCAGTTTGACTCCTTTACCCGTTCCTGAGAAAAAGGGGTCTTGACGGACAGATAGAGAGACAGACGTACGGCAAATGACAAAAAAAATTGTGATGCAATTCCCAAATTAACATTTTTCGGATCTTCCCCTTTACTTGTCCTGTGGAAGCTTACTTCTCGCCAAATTTCACAATTCTAGATCATCGGGAAGTTCGCTACAGGATTTGATGCGTGAGTTTGCGAGTATCAAAATGAGTGACGTAAATGACCGTATTTTTTGACTGCATTGACTTAGAAGCTTGAACTTTTTACATCGACGAGAGACGGTAGACCTCAATTTTATCCGTTTATAGTGTGTAAGTGGACCCGCACACGGGAGCACGCCCATTCATATCCCAGTCGGGTCAGTCTGAATTAGATTTTCCTTAGATTCCCTAAATCGATCTCTGACATTTAACGACGCCTCGTTTCGTGTCTTTGTATTCATGACAACGAAGTAAACAGATAACAAGTATAAGCAACTTTCTCGATCTTCATATTCTATACGCAGACTAACTTCAGTATAATCTTTCTCGTGTTTTCATAATTTGGCGTTTGGCTGCATAGTGACATGGTCAAAATAATTCAACAATAAAAAAGAAAAACATAAAAACAATGGAAGTAAACGCACGCCTGTCTTTAAGAAGATTCGTCGACTGAATGTTGGAGGCTAATCTTGTTGTTTACTCTCCACAATCATAAAGAAAATTACCGAACGCCCACTTATCTCAGGAGAATCGAAGAAGAGTTCTTATAGAGAGCAAAGCAACAAACGGTATGGTCAGAAACAGACTGAAAAGCTTGTAAGGGTGTTAGAAGGTAGTTTTTGCTGAGAAGTAATTGTTAAGATGAAAATTCAATACGTTACGCCGTTTCAGAGTTAACTAACAGTGAAGTTAGCAGATAAAGCAGTTGCGTGCGTGAATTCAAGCGGCACACTAAATAGGAGTGTCAGTTGTTCTCATAGCGGAGGTGATAGCGCATGAGAGTGCCCCTCAGCTTAGGCTCGGGTTCGAACCTTAGTACCGCCCCATCCCCAACTAACAACACGGTTGGTGGCACAGTCTCCGCTTTAATTTGCGCATACAACGGCCTGATTGGCTAACATGCCCTCCTCAGAGCTCTTAGGAGACGTATCTTTTTCTCTCGCTCTCTTTGTGAGTGGAACACGGAAGTGGTTACAGGTACCCCCCGCCAAGCAGCATAAGGTGGTTCGTGAAATATGTATGTACGTGTGTAGATGTAGAACTCTGAAATGATGCAAGTATCGAATATTTTTTCTTATTTATCATTTCTCAACACAGCCTACCCTGCAGATCCTTTCCAAGCTTTTCAGTCTGTTTCCAACCATTCTATAAATAGCATTTTCATACTTAAAAATATTTTTGGTTTTGTTGACCGGGAAACACTTTACGATACTCTGAAGCTGCCAGGAAAAAAATTAGAAAAAGTCAATAGTACATAAAAGCTGTGCAGGAACCAAAATTCAGTCATAAGAATCGAAGAACGAGAGAGGAAGGGAATAATTGAGAAGGGAGTGAGACGGGGTTGTAGCGCCGATCCGATGGTACACAGTCTGTTCACTGAAGTAGTTATATTGGAAACCAAAGAGAAATTTAGAAAGGGAATAAAAGGTTCAGGGAAAAAAACCGACGACGGTACTTTATTTATGTAACAGATATGGAAGATCGACTGAACGGAGCGAATACAGTCTTGAATAGCGGTTGTAAAATAAAAACAAATGCAAGTAAACTAAAGGAGGCGAATTCCAATTACATCGCGCAACGGCGAGAAAATTACATGAGAAAACGACACACCAACGTTAGTCGACGAGTTTTGCGATCTGACCAGCAAAATATCAAACTGTGACAGAAGTAAAGGAAATATAAGACACAGATTGTCAATGTCAAGAAAATTGTTAACATAGCAAATAAATTCGAGTGTTGGGAAATCTTTCCCGAAAACATTTGACAGAAGTTCGCTTTATACGGAAGAAAATGAACACACTTCGTATGCCGCCACCGCAGTGTAGACGCATTTGTAGTACGAAGATCACCATTCTTAACAGTCTTACCCTGCCATCGTCTGATCTTATGGAACTTGTTATAAAATTGCCATGTTACATTGCACGAAGTCAAAGTATAAAAGGTACTCTTTGATTTCGTGCAAGGTAACATGGAAATTTCGTAACATATTCCATAAGACCAGGTGATTGCAGCCTAAGACTGTTAAAACCGGTCATCTTGGAACAATAGAAGTGTCTACACCGCGATCGCGGCGTAAGAAGTACCGGTATGTTCATTTTCAACCATAACGATTGCCCCAAAGCACAGATGTGTGCCTTACAAAATACGAGGGTAAGTCAATTACTATCCGCAAAATAGTTATAAAATTTTATTGTAAACAAATAGGAAACTTACAAGAACATCATTTTTCTCCTTGCGTTTCAACGCATTTGGTCCATCGTTGTATAAGCTTCCTGATGCCATCATAAAAGAAGGTTCTCGGTTGAGCTGCGAGCCAGGAATGCACCGCTTCTTTCACTGCTTCATCCGAGTCAAATCGACGGCCCCTTAATGCCTCGTTAAGTGCATCAAACAAGCGATAGTTAGAAGGGGCAAGATCGGGACTATGTGGAGGATGGTCCAGTACTTCAAATTTGAGTTTCTGGAGCGTTTCAGCTGTGTGGACAGCAGTATGCGGACGGGCTTTGTCGTGCAACAACACAACACCTTTTGACAGCAATCCTCGGCGTTTCCTTCGAATTGCAGGCTTTAGCCTGGCAGTAAGCATCTCACTGTAATGTACACTGTTTACTGTTGTGCCCCTTTCCCCATAATGTTCCAGTACTGACCTTGTGCTTCCCAAAGAGCCGTAACCATCGGTTTTCTTGCCGACGGTTGGGTCCAAAACTTTCTTGCAAGGTACATTTGGATGCGTCCATTCCATACTCTGCCGTTTACTCTCCGGCTCGTAATGATGGACCCATGTTTCGTCACCAGTCATGATCCTGTCTAAGTTGTCCCTTTCGTTACCATAGCGAATGAAATGTTTTTTTGCAGATGTCTAAGGGCGTTTGTTTATGCAACTGTGTGAATTGTTTCGGGACGCATCTTGCACGAACTTTATGAATTCCAAGTCTGTTGTGGGTGATTTCGTGGGCAGAACCGTGACTAATTTGCAGACGATATGCCACTTCGTCGATGGTTAATCGTCTGTCTAAGAGAATCATTTCACGTGAACGCTCAATGGTTTCTTCATTTGTGGCGCTAAATGGTCGTCCGGCTCCTTCATCGTGCGTAACACTTGTGCGACCATTTCGGAATTTTTCAATCCATTCGTAGACACTCCGTTGTGGCAAAACACTGTTCCCGCATTGTACCGAAAGTCTTCGTTGAATTTCGGCCCCTGATACGCCTTCCGACCACAAAAACACTGAGCGAGGTGGCGCAGTGGTTACCACACTGGACTCGCATTCGGGAGAACGATGGTTCAATCCCGCGGCCGGCCATCCTGATTTAGGTTTTCCGTGATTCCCTAAATCGCTCCAGGCAAATGCCAGGATGGTCCTTTGAAAGGGCTCGGCCGACTTCCTTCCCCATCCTTCGCTAATACGATGAGACCGATGACCTCGCTGTTTGGTCCCCTCCCCCAAATCAACCACAAACCACAAAAAACGGATCACTGAACGTTGCTCTTCTTTGGTGCAAACAGACAGCGGAGCAGCCATGATTAACAGGAAGGCAGCGATAACGAAACTAACCTAGCAGCTTGAAAATTGCAAAGATGTAACATAAAATAAACAAAGCATGCGTCATGAACATAAGATAACAGTACTAACAAAACAAACAAAAATATAACTAAATTGCGTATAATTGACTTACCCTCGTATTTTATGTGGAAGCCAAATGTTGACGGTGCACAGCATGGTATCAGGTGGAAAGGTTCAAAATGGTTCAAATGGCTCTAAGCACTATGGGGCTTAACACCGAAGGTCATCAGTCCCCTAGACTTATAACTACTTAAACCTAACTAACCTAAGGACATCACACTCATCCATGCCCGAGGCAGGATTCGAACCTGCGACCGTTGCAGCAGCGCGGTTCCGGACTGCAGCGCCTGGAACCGCACGGCCACTTCGGCCGGCCGCAAATAGCAAAACTCGTCGACTTCTTTAAGTGGCTCCATTCGTAATCTAATTCCCTCAGTACCACTTGATTTAATTCGATTACTTTCCTTTATTTTTATAACCTCCTTTCAAGACACTGTCCACTCCGTTATGCTGTTCTTCAAAGGCCTTTGCTATCTCTGACAGAATTACAGTGCCATCGGCGAACATCAAAGTTTTTATTTCTTTTCGCTCAACTTTAATGTGACATATCTACATCTATAACAAGCAGCCACATTGAAAAAAGTAAGTAAACTGTTTATTATTTCAAAAGTAATCACCACAACTGTTAATACATTATCGTACTATCAGATAGGACGGACCACGCGGACACTTTGCTAAAACAGAAGGACGTCATCAAGTGCAAACGCCCAAGAATGTTGACGGATAGAATTGTTCTGTTGGCGGATACGGCCGCCTCCCCCCCACATGTTACCAAAGTTGTTTGAACTACGAGCCCGAAGTTTCGCTTGAAATCGGTTACACATCATCCACAGACCCCCGAACTTTCCCCACGCGATTTCCGTATTTTTTGCGCCCTGAAGAAAGATATTCGTGGTCGTCAGTTTCCTTCGGACGAAGAGATGCATGCCTGGGTACAATCATGGTTCCGTACACAACCGCAAACATTTTCCATGAAGACGCTAACCGTCTTATATTTTTTGGTTGGGGGGGGGGGGGGTTGTTTTGGGGAAGGAGACCAGAGAGCGAGGTCATCGGTCTCATCGGATTAGGGAAGGACGGGGACGGAAGTCGGCCGTGCCCTTTGAAAGGAACCATCCCGGCATTTGCCTGGAGCGATTTAGGTTGGTTGGTTGGTTTTGGGGAAGGAGACCAGACAGCGTGGTCATCGGTCTCATCGGATTAGGGAAGGATGGGGAAGGAAGTCGGCCGTGCCCTTTCAGAGGAACCATCCCGGCATTTGCCTGGACTGATTTAGGGAAATCACGGAAAACCTAAATCAAGATGGCCGGACGCGGGATTGAACCGTCGTCCTCCCGAATGCGAGTCCAGTGTCTAACCACTGCGCCACCTCGCTCGGTTCTTATATTTTTTTTCTTTTTTTTTATTCCAGTCTTTGGTCACACTATCAGTTCTTTTGACGATGACCGGGTTCAGTCCTTAATGATCATCCTGAGATCTTTTCTACACCATGTCCTACAGTGATAAGGCAATAATGGCATCGTCAAAAATATAATCAGCATGGTGTAGAAAAGATTTGAGGATGGTCATTACGGACTGAAACCGGTCATGGTCAAAAGAATTGACATTGTGATCAAAGACTGTAATAAAAACCATTTGACAGTATTGGATCACTGTTCGTATACGCGAGTATGTCTCAGCTGGTGAAACTAACCGTCTTGCCTCACAGTGGGACAAATGTGCTAATAGCTATGGAGATCACTTTAGAAATAATAAACACTCTACTTACTTTTTCCCCATCTGCTTCGTTTTCATTTGACTGGCCCTTACATATTTTATAATGCATACCATAATCTCCCGCTCACCAGATTCTTTGAAGAACTAGAACGTGTAAAACAGAACAACCAGTTTTCCATGCATCTCAGTGTTTATAACGTCATACCCCCTGAATCATGTGTCGTACAATGATATAATTTTGTTGGTTCGAGGTACCTTCGGTGATGTGTGTGGTCACTGTTTGCTAACTGTGTTGCGAATAGAATTAGTTAGCAAAGAAGCAATATATAAAACGTCATCGCTGAGCCTCACGTTTCACTGCATGACCAGCGAAAATGCAGCAACCCATAAACTTTTATCTTTTCTTAATTTTGATAAAGTCGTCAAGGATAAAAAATTTCCAAAGGTTTTGAAATTATATGTTTTTTGGAAGTCGCTAAGCTTCTCAGTACAACAATGGATGAATGTAGTTTGGATTATTTGCGCGCCGTTAGCTATGCTGCGTCAAGACGTACAAACAGGTTCTTAGTTTATTGTGTTAAATCTTCAACTTAATGCTATACTTCTTAGAGAGTAGGTAATGATATCACTTCAAATTTTTAAGTTAGGTGAATAATCACGGGAAATACTGGAAATCAAATTCTTGGCCCTGGAAGCCGTTAGGTAGGCAGCTTACCACTGTGGCTGCGTGATCGTTTTGTGTGTTTAGTAACACAGGTTGTTGGTAAGTGCAGGACTTTTCACAAGCTCCGTCAGTAATCTAGTTGGTGTCTGTCAGTTCACGTCACCAGATACCAGTACTGTAGTGTTTATAGCGGGACTTTTGACTTCGCCAGCAGTAAGGCTAATATGTACTATTACGGAAGGGGTTCTACCACAACACATGGACTAGCTCCAAGATAAGCAGCTTTCTGTTCTGGTAAATAAAGACCCCTTTTAATACATGTGTGCAGTTGTGTTGTAGAAAGATAACAGCCACCAAACAACATCCTCTGCGTGGCTTCCCCTTGTACAATATCACACTCTAGCCGAGAAAACCAAAAAGCGATATCGACGAAGAAAGCAAAAAGCGATACAGAAACAGACAACCAAAGATCGCAGGAATCAACGAAACGCAGTATCGAAACAACCTTTAAGAGCTGTGTAGCTCAGCTGAGAACGTCGATACCAACTCAGAAAACCAAAAAACTGCAGCAAATCAGAGTACGTGGTGCCTAAGAAATGGCTTCACCTATACAGCTCAGCAGAATATGCCACTGCCAACGCAGACATCGAAAATCGCGGAAATTAAATACACTTGGCTGCATGTTACGTAAACGTAGATGGTACACATTAAGGCCCACCTGTGTTGATTTACTTCACTTTATTCTATCCCTCTGGATCCTTATTGCCCGCCCCATATAACTCTGTTACACCTCGGTACACTAGTTTCACTTACGAACATAATTCTCCTGACACTTTATCGACTCACTCTACATTTGAAGGTAAACTCCTGCAGACTTACGTATTTCGTCCAAGTACGAGCTTCTCTTTCTTTAACGTAGCCTATACCAATAGTTTCATTATACAGGGTGATTCAAAAAGAATACCACAACTTTAGGAATTTAAAACTCTGCAACGACAAAAGGCAGAGATAAGCACTATCTGTCGGCGAATTAAGGGAGCTATAAAGTTTCATTTAGTTGTACATTTGTTCGCTTGACGCGCTGTTGACTAGGCGTCAGCGTCAGTTGATGCTAAGATGGCGACCGCTCAACAGAAAGCTTTTTGTGTTATTGAGTACGGCAGAAGTGAATCGACGACAGTTGTTCAGCGTGCATTTCGAACGAAGTATGGTGTTAAACCTCCTGATAGGTGGTGTATTAAACGTTGGTATAAACAGTTTACAGAGAATGGGTGTTTGTGCAAAGGGAAAAGTTCTGGACGGCCGAGAAAGAGTGATGAAAATGTAGCACGCATCCAGCAAGCATTTGTTCGCAGCCCAGGAAAATCGACTCGCAGAGCTAGCAGAGAGCTGCAAATTCCACAATCAACTGTATGGAGAGTCCTACGAAAAAGGTTAGTTATGAAACCTTATCGTCTGAAATTGGTTCAAGCACTGTCTGCAGCTGATAAGATTAAAAGAATCGATTTCTGTGATTTTATCCTTGCTCAAATGGAAACAGATGAATCTTTCGTTTCAAAGATTGTGTTTAGAGATGAAGCAACTTTCCACACTAACGGGAAAGTCAACCGTCACAATGTCTGTATATGGGGCACTGAGAATCCGAGGGAAACAACTCAGTATGAACGTGACTCGCCTAAGGTGAACGTTTTCTGTGCCATTTCAGCCAATAAAGTGTTTGGTCCCTTTTTCTTCGAAGGTGCTACTGTAACTGGACTACAGTATCTGGAGATGTTAGAGAATTGGCTGTTCCCTCAGCTCGAACAAGAAGCACAACAATTCATATTTCAGCAGGATGGAGCGCCACCACATTGGCACTTATCTGTCCGTAACTACCTGAACGTCAACTACCCGAGGCGATGGATCGGCCGCCAGGCAGCCCGTGACAGAGCACTTCATCACTGGCCTCCAAGAAGCCCTGATCTTACCCCCTGCGATTTTTTCTTATGGGGGTATGTTAAGGATATGGTGTTTCGGCCACCTCTCCCAGCCACCATTGATGATTTGAAACGAGAAATAACAGCAGCTATCCAAACTGTTACGCCTGATATGCTACAGAGAGTGTGGAACGAGTTGGAGTATCGGGTTGATATTGCTCGTGTGTCTGGAGGGGGCCATATTGAACATCTCTGAACTTGTTTTTGAGTGAAAAAAAACCTTTTTAAATACTCTTTGTAATGATGTATAACAGAAGGTTATATTATGTTTCTTTCATTAAATACACATTTTTAAAGTTGTGGTATTCTTTTTGAATCACCCTGTATTACAAATTCGCTCTCATCTGAGAATTAACAAGTGTCGCAAGGACCACACATTGATAAGACATACATCAAATGAATCCGCAATTGCGAATATGGACAACATTAAGCTGTAGAATGAAATGAGGACAATGAAATTTTGTGCCTGACTGGGACTCGAACCCGCTATTTCCCACTTGTCGCGAGCGGTCGCCTTACCATATGGCTATCCATGCACGACGCACGGCCAGACCCAACCTTCCATACGTGGTCAACCACGTCTCTACGACCTGTATTCGTACATCGATTAAGTATTTCCCCGTATAGGTCAGACGTTGTACTTGAAAGTCGGTTGCCTGGTATCGGCAGATAGATCTGATATTGCAGTACCTGTGTTATTCTGATTACGACCTTCAAAAATGGTTCAAACCGGCTCTAAGCACTATGGGACTTAACATCTGAGGTCATCAGTCCCCTAGACATAGACCTACACTTCTGGCCATTAAAATTGGTACACCACGAACATGACGTGCTACAGACGCGAAATTTAACCGACAGTAAGAAGACGCTGTCATATGCAAATGATTAGCTTTTCAGAGCATTCACACAAGGTTGGCGCCGGTGGCGACACCTACAACGTGCTGGCATGAGGAAACTTTCCAACCGATTTCTCATACACACACAGCAGTTGACCGGCATTGCCTGGTGAAACGTTGTTATGATGCCTCGTGTAAGGAGGAGAAATGCGTACCGTCACGTTTCCGACTTTGATAAAGGTCGGATCGTAGCCTATCGCGATTGCGGTTTATCGTATCGCGACATTGGTGCTCGCGTTGGTCGAGATCCAATGACTGTTAGCAGAATATGGAATCGGTGGGTTCAGGAGGGTAATACGGAACGCCGTGCCGGATCCCAACGGCCTCGTATCACTAGCAGTCGAGATGACAGGCATCTTATCCGCATGGCTGTAACGGATCGTGCAGCCACGTCTCAATCCCTGAGTCAACAGATGGGGACGTTTGCAAGACAACAACCATCTGCACGAACAGTTCGACGACGTTTGCAGCAGCATGTACTATCAGTTCAGAGACCGTGGTTGCGGTTACCCTTGATGCTGCATCACAGAGAGGAGCGCACAATGGAAGCGTGTATTCGTCATCGCCATACTGGCGTATCACCTGGCGTGATGGTATGGGGTGCCATTTGTTACACCTCTCTGTCACCTCTTGTTCGCATTGACGGCACTTTGAATAGTGGACGTTACATTTCACATGTATTACGACCCGTGGCTCTACCCTTCCTTCGATCCCTGCGAAACCCTACATTTCAGCAGCATAATGCACTATCGCATGTTGCAGGTCCTGTACGGGCCTTTCTGGATACAGAATATGTTAGACTGTTGGCCTGGCCAGCACATTCTCCAGATCTCTCACCAACTGAAAATGTCTGGTCAATGGTGGCCGAGCAACTGGCTCGTCACAATACGCCAGTCACTACTATTTATGAACTGTGGTATCGTGTTGAAGCTGCATGGGCAGCTGTACCCGTACACGCCATCCAAGCTCTGTTTGACTCAATGCCCAGGCGTAGCAAGGCCGTTATTACGGCCAGAGGTAGTTTTGTTCTGGGTACTGATTTCTCAGGATCTATGCACCCAAATTGCGTGAAAATGTAATCACATGTCAGTTCTAGTATAATATATTTGTCCAATGAATACCCGTTTATCATCTGCATTTCTTCTTGGTGTAGCAATTTTAATGGCCAGTAGTTTACTTAAACCTAACTAACCTAGTGACATCACCGACATCCATGGCCGAGGCACGATTCGAACCTGCGACCGTAGCAGCAGCGCGGTTCCGGACTGAAGTGACTATAACCGCTTGGCCACAGCGACCGGCTCTGATTACAACGCAAAGGCATGCATGGATGCACGTACGGGAAGATACACAACGCATGTACGAGTACAGGTCGTATACGCACGATTGACGACATATGAAAGTTTACGTGTGGCTGTGAGTCATGCGCGGATAGCCAAACGGTAAGGCGGCTGCTCGTGATAGCGGGGAAATCCACGTTCGACTCTCGATCCGACCCAAATTTTCATTGTAGTCATTCCATTCTACAGCTGATGTTGCCCTTATTCGCAACTGCGAATCCATTTAATGTATTTCATAACGGCTGCAGTCGCTGTAGTGCCTGTTCCTTTGGACATGAATGCATGACAGAAGGAACTTGGCCTCGTAATCGGGATAACACAGGCATTGCAGTATCGTATTTATAAGAAATTCCAGTTTCACCAAAACTATAATCGCTTTCTAAAGCTCATTACTGAAGATGAGCTACAACAATGTTTAAGTCTGACCGGTTAAGATCGTAAGACCGTTATCTTCTGTTCAAGTAGTTGAAGTCGTATGGTTAATAACGTACCATCACGATTACAGTACACAATGACCTCTGCCCAATACAAGCTACATACGCACCATTAATTGACACTGCTGTCGCTCCCCAAGCAAAACAAAGCAACGCCCCGCACACGTATGACGTCACCCGGCATAACACCACTTAGTCATGGCTTCAAGGCCGGCTGGTGGTATTGACGCCTCAATCAGGGCATATTTTTTGACGTGGACACCTCCATTCGTTCGTAGGTCGATCTTCCTTGTGGCAAAATTCCTTCAGTTTTGAATCGCCAACACCTATGGACTAATGGTTTAAATAGCTCTGAGCACTATGTGACTTAACATCTGAGGTTATCGGTCTCCTAGAACTTAGAACTACTTAAACCTAACCAACCTAAGAACATCACACACATCCATGCCCCAGGCAGAAGTCGAACCTTCGACCGTAGCGGTCGCGCGGTTCCAGGCTGAAGCACCTAGAACCGTTCGGTCACAGCGGCCGTCTATGGACTAATAATGCGTAAATAGTTTTCTCTATGAGGTTGCCCGGCAGTATTCGCTTTGTGTGTGACATCATCGTACCAATATAAGTACATTCTGTGACCATACACTATTTCTCAAATCAACATCCCTTTTCCTCAACACGTAGTAATAGAACAGGAATGAATGAGGTACCGTTAGGAAAGTTTTTTTAACCATCTTCTGTCACTGCATACCAAATTTGCGCTAAAACTTACAATTTACGGAATGTTTAACGTAAAAGAGACTACCATAGGCAAAAGGGTAATGGGGATGCCCAGTTTCATATCCAAATTTTACGAAGCTATCTTATTCATCATGAGTAAGAGACTCCTTTTCATATTACCTTACAACAAATACTATTATATTTGTTTTCAAGTACTTATTAACAGGATAATTTGTGCACAGCTTTGTCAGGGATAGTAACCGTGACCACTGTGGTAGTCCATTGTTTCTGCCTGTCGAACAAATTGACTTTTCTAAATGAATATACTTTCCGAAACGACAAACATATTTATCATTGTCACTTTGAACTGTGATTTGCCTACTGCTACTACATCCTAACGTGCTTAGCGTTGTCGAAAATATTTGTGGAACTAAAATAATAGGTCATATGGCCCTACTGCCGGTCCCTTTTCTCTGCCCGTCGTATAAGTCGGGACAAACATTCCGAAGCAAAATACGTTTTTGGACACATGGAAATGTTTATATCAGGATGTACCATAGATTCGGATTATTATTTCACATCGTTCGGTTCACTTTTAAAATGGTTTTTCCTCATTTCCAGAACCACACTTATCCCAGACACTACACTCATTCCAAATACCGTCTTTATTTAAAAGTTCTAGGGTTGGGTCTTAAATAGTGGCAACTATTTATTCACAACCGATACCAAGAAGTTACATGTTTGTAGCTGTTACTGTCCTTCGAAGTAGTCACTAGCGTTGTGTAGAATCCGTTGCCAGCGATTTGGAAGGCGTAGTATACCGTTATCAGAGCCTGTACTGTTGATGGTGCGAATGGTGCGGTCTACTGCCTGTCGAAACTCTGGAACAGTTCTGAAGAGAATGCCACGAAGTGGTTTCTTTATCTTCGGGATCAAATCAAAGTTACAAGGACTTAAGTCCGGGGAGTATGGTGGATGGTACAGTACTTCCCAGTCCCATCGACCGAACAGAGCAGCCACAGCTTGTACTGTATGCGCCCGCGCATTGTCGTGCAAAATGGCGGGTGGATTGCGCAGAAAGTATCGCCACTTCTTTCGCAAAGCTGGTCGCAGGTGGTGCTGTAATACAGTGCATTGACGGTCTGCCGTGGAGGAACGTAATGCGTTAGGATAACACCGTCACAGTCTTACACGAGAATCACCATAACTTTGCACCGCTCCATTCGCACCATCAACAGAACAGGCTCTGCTAACGGTATACTACGCCTTCCACATCGCTGGCAACGGGTTCTACACAACACTGGTGAACACTTTGAAAGACAGTAACAGATGCAAATATGTAACATTTTGGTATCTGTTGTGAAAAAATAGTTGCCACTATTTAAGATCCAATCCTAATATAAAAGAGCGAAAGTTTGGCACGGGTCCCCTGGTTGTTAAGAACTGGTTTTGTGGAAACTCATTAGCTAGGACACTGATTCTCTGTAACCATGCGACCGTTACGGTCGCAGGTTCGAATCCCGTCTCGGGCATGGATGTGTGTGATGTCCTTAGGTTAGTTAGGTTTAAGTAATTCTAAGTTCTAGAGGACTGATGACCTCAGCAGTGAAGTCCCATAGTGCCCAGAAATAAAAAGGACACTGATTCGGATGTCAGTGTGAAGAGCTTGCGGGACGTTACTAGGGCCCAAGGTGAGACGAGAAAAAAATGGTTCAAATGGCTCTGAGCACTATGGGACTTAACTTCTGAGGTCAACAGTCTCCTAGAGCTTAGAACTACTTAAAGCTAACTTACCTAAGGACAGAACACACATCCATGCCCGAGGCAGGATTCGAACCTGCGACCGTAGCGGTCACGCGGTTCCAGACTGTAGCGCCTAGAACCGCACGGCCACCGGCCGGTGAGACGACAAAAATATTGGCAAATACAGTGTAAGTGAAAATCTGTATTAGATTTAAAATTGCGAGATAATGGAAGGTGCGAATCTTATAAATACTCGGAATTATATATATAACGCAAGTCGTACGGAAGCTCTATCGAAAAGACTGCAAAATGCCTAAAGGCGTCCAGTGCCGACCGAATGTGAGTGCTAAGACAGTGGGGGAAAAAAAAGCCCCAAAGCCATTACGTAGCTGGTCCACTGGGCATACAGGAGCAAGCGATAGTCCAAACTTGGGATTTATCTACTCTGTAACCATTGCTGGGCTTTGTGTAGCCGTTGTATTAAACAGACTGATAACTATATCACATTTAATACGAAACACTTGTTACGATTTTATCCCGATGTTGTCAAGCAAAATCTACGGCGCGTACACGAAAAGGCGCAAACATTTTTTTTTCATGTCCTTATTTATGTGCAAAGAACAACTGCCGTATTCGCAGGTAAACAGTCAGAACAAAGGACAAAAGAGATGAAAGAATTCAACTTACCTTTTCGCAGTCGAAGGAAGCTGCTGCCAACATCTCGCGGTGTCTCCACTGCTGTACTCCAGCAGCACGAATAGGAACTTGTGATTTCACCGCTCAACACTTCGCAATACTTTTTTTCATTCGGAGAACTTCAAACCGGCCCGTGTAGTGAAACGCCTCCGTATAGACATCCGCACCATGGTCTGAAATCGACGGCAAAACGTTAACAATATGAATTCCGGTACGCGAAAATGCCTTTACACAAAGGAGGAAGCCCGGGCTCCTAACTAACTCTACTGTTCCGAGACGAAGCGACCACAGCAGTCTCTTCAAAGAGACAGGCAGAATCTTTGTTTCCGCGGTGACGCGGGAGCGCGAACAAACAATGCGCCTTTGCTCTTTGCTGCAGTAGACACCGTTGAGGATTTACGTTGCTTTAAATAGTCGCATGGCCTAGGGTTGTTAACCCGAACCCTTTCCGATAGCAAATACAACTGCGATTTATTTGCAGATAATAAATATTTGCGTGTCTCGCTAGTCTATTGAATATATTTCGCCTCCTGTAAGTCACTGGATGTTTTAAATAGCTAGTAACGGACCTTCAAAAAAAGAGAAGGAAAACGTAGAAAAATGAACAATAAAGTGAAGCACAGAAACACGATTCACAAAAATGAGCGAAGAGCCACGGGAATTTTTTTCTCATAATGAATCGTTTTGTACGACAACAGCTGAATGAAAATTACATTTTAAACAGAAATGTTGCGTCGCCAAATCGTCGAAAAATACGCTGTGCAAATAACCGAAACCGCGCACTCCGTGAACAGATGAGCAACAACTGAGATCGTCTCTACCACATTCGATGTGGTTACAAAGTTCAACACACACTACATCTGTAACCACTTTGTCTCTAAACTCTTCCATTGGTCCGTGCTCGCATAGAAACGACCATATCGGATTGTGGGTCCGCCTTGATGCGAAACACTTCTGTTTTCATTTATTTTATTTTATTTCCCAAATTAGTGCCAGCGGCAACATTGCCACCATCAGTGGGTTTTTTTCTTTACTCTAAAGCGTTCAAAAATAGCATCGTTGCTAACATTATAAAACATTATTACATGTGCACTATTTGGTTCCAATTATTGTATTCCGTGAATAGTTTGATAATACCTAATTTAAATCGCAGCATGGTTTTTTAGGTTTGCTGCCTTCATTTCTGACATTTTCTCCGCTTTTGTTGCCGTTTCTTCGGCGTAAAAAATATCTACAGCTCTATAAGTTACGGTTATTTACAGATACGAAAAAGGGAACTTATAACGTCATCGTAATAGTGATGGAAACAGGGGTAGTGTTGTCGATACAGTTTTGATGTGTGTTAGGTTGTTACGTAGTTTGTCATCTTCCCCCGTTCGTTTGACGGTCAGAAGCTGCAGAGAGAATGTTTTGACTTAAGACCAAGGTGTAAAAATTTATGTTTTTTCTGTGTCAAGAAGCAACTGCAAGCCGACCAACGAACATGAGTACACAACAAGTTAACGTAACATCCTACTGCACATCTGAAGGTTATCTAGAACACAGCTACTAATACAGTTGCAGATGGCAAGCCGTATGCCGAAGAAACTGCAACAAAACCACGGAAAATATGCCGGAAATAATGGCAATCCTGTTGCGCCCTGAAGTAAATAAGGTACTATGAAGCTATTCGCTGAATACAATATTTGGAAGCGAACAGTACATACGTAATAACGTTTTGTAATGTCTATAACGATTCTGGTTTAGAATAAAGAAGAAAACCATTGATGGTCGCAATAGTGCTGCTGAAATTAGTTTAGGATCGAAAAAAAAAATTACATCTGTAATTCAGGTGCGTAGGTTCCATTTTACTGACTGCTGTCGTGTGTGCTGTTTAAATAGTTAAATGTATTTCACAAACTTAGACCACACACTGAGGCAAAAAAAAATCTTCCCTTATACAGGTGCTTTCAGACAAACACCGCTATCGAACACACGATTGCCATATGGTATATTACCGGTAAAGTGCCTCTTAATCGTCCTTGAGACTTATACAACTGAATGAGAACGTAAATGCGCGCACACACACACACACACACACACACACACACACACTCACACACACACACGAATATGTACCAAGTCACTCTACGAACTTCGGATTCAAACGAATCAAAAACATGTCCAAATGAACGGAGTGTCTTAATGTAACAACGATTTTTTCTTTTATCAAGGCAAAAACATGCGATCCATTTCTGGTCATTTATCTGAAAACCACATCGCGACACTTGCAAAGTCGACCGAATAACAGAATCTCACTTTTTCTATTACATTAGCATCGTTTGAAATATTTACATATATACTAAGACGCAACGATTCATCTGTTTAAATAATACACACGACAGCAGTCAGTAAATCGAACCGACGTATCTGTGCTACTGATGTAGTGCGTGTAACTTTGTAAAAACTTCGATGTCACGACTAAGTCTCAGTTGTCTAGTAGGATTTTGCTTAATGCCTGAGAAAAATGCCTACACAAAATTTTCTTACTGAAGAGAAAACACCGATTTTCTCTCATAATTGCCTTCACACAACCATTACTCACTAAAGACAGGTTGCACACTGAACAGACTAATTCTAACCGATTGGGCTCAGATCGTTTCTAAAATGACAAAGGTACACTAATTGACTCCCAGAATGTATTTATTCTGTTGACAAATTCACTGTTCACGGAATACGTAAGAAGAGATCACTCTCGAAATGCTAGCAAACACAAATTACGATATTTTTTTTAAGGCAGTTCACACTATTTTGCTGAAGCTCAGACCGGATCGAAATCGATATTGCGAAAAGTTCTACGCAGTCACTTCGCGAAATAACACCACATTGAACCTGCAAATACGAAATAATTACACTAGCAAAATTGTTTCCGCTGTTTTTTCGCCTAAAAGCTTAAGCTAAACCGGGTGTTCTTCCATCTGGCCGCATCTGTTTTGCAAACAAATTCACACCACCAAGTTCGCTGGGGCGCTATCACATTCGGTATGTTGCTAACACCGGAAAATTACCCACTGCAGTGATTCTTTTTAACATGTAGTGACGTGTTTCTGTTCCTCGTACTTGAATGTATCCTCAAGTAAACACGCCATTCGCACGAGGTATTTGTCACTATCACTGAACCGATAACGCATAAAAAACGCGACAGCCGTTATGTGTAACGGGAGGCGTTTGCACCCGCGAGTAATTCACGGTCGACTGACCTTGCCCCTTCCTGCCCCGCCTCAAGGACAAACGGGCCGCTGGTGTGACGTCACAAGGTCGCTTCGTGACAGTTGACGTAAGGGGGCGAACAAGGTAGCCTCTTCAAACTGCGCAGGTGCCTAACGGCTACACTCTTGAATCTATGAACGCTGAGTCGTTGGCTTTTGGCGCTAACGGGAAACAGCATTATATGTTTAGAGTCATGAGGAAAAACTTCACAGAAAGGATCGTTTTGTATGGCGAGTACACTTGAGAGGTGGCATAAGCCCCCTCTCATATTTCTATCTTACGATTCTCCTCTCTAATTGCATGCGGTGGAAAGTTGCTATTCCTTCACACGCGGACTTCCCATGTAGTGTCTCTCGTCACCCAGGTGGTCCGGTGACAGGCGGACTACACGGATCTCGAGGGGGTTAAGCCGACGTGTGTGACGCAGTCGAGTGAATGCTTTCCAGACGCCGACATTGTCAAGAGACACGCCCGCCGGGGTCTGAAGTAGCGGCTGGGCTAGAGGTTCCGTTACTTCGCAGAAACTTAGCGAAAACACTTTCTGGCGGGCTACCAGCGAGGCGTGGGAATGACTTGTGTACCCAGGCAGTTGTGGCGGGAAAATTCCCGCGCTTTCTGCAAAATAGTAACTGTGATTGGCTTGCTCAGGGCATAGCTCCGTGACGTAGCAAAATGGGCGCAGAAATTGGCGGCAAGAATCTCCATTGATGGAATGGTAGTGTTCCGGCAATGGGGTGGAATTTTCCGCCGGTTTTCGAGTTGCTGATTCGAACGTTTAATCACAGCCACTGTCGTGGGGGCGGGAATGTTCTGTGTTCGGCCTGCACGGGTGCTCTTGTGGGTAGTGGGCTCTCGCCTTTCGGTCGAGGACGTCGAAGCAACCAGCCATCGCCTACGGTCCGCCAGATCGTGTTATGGCAGTTAAGAAGACAGTTTGGTAAGGTATGTCCGCAGCACCGGAAGATAGGGATTTTCCTAGGTGATAATCAGAGCTCAGCAGAGCGCGCCTGTTCGTCTTTTTCTAACTTTGTTCTGTCTTGAGTACCAGCAATTAATGTTGGGTTAGTTGTGTGTCTCTCTTATGATTTGAGTAGCAAGGAATTGGCTCCACATACCACTTCCTCTTAAACCTCACAATCTAGTTTAGGGACAACTTCACCTTTACAGTGTTTGTATGAGTATCCAATTTGAGCCAATTTGATGTATTGTTAATGTTTCATGTGTTTTGGTTTAGTATTTTGTGTTTAGTCTTAATAAATCATATTGTTATTTTGGACAGAACGTTCATTCTGTTAATCGGTAGAGCAAACCTATCATTCCTCACTATTTTAATGAAACCTTCCTTTATTTAACTTATTTATCAAATTAAATTATTGCAGGTGCCAAAATCTTTTCTACTCCACTTGCAGGGTTGATTACAGTCAGTTCGCGTATATTTTTTAATCCTTGTGTTTGTGTTCCTTTGATGGTGTGTCCGTATCACATCACGCTTTGTTGGGTTTGTGTGCGGTTTCTGTACCACAACAAATCGTGCCTATAATTACAGCGTTGGAGAGGCGTTCTTGAAATTTTATGTCTATGTGTAAAAAATATATGGAGTAGGTTAATTTTATTGTGCATTTTAGATAAATTTGTTTTTCATGAATGATAACGAGAAGTAAGGCACGACTATTATCGAGCGAAGCTAAAACAAAAGAGGATAGCATAATGGATAAGGGGCAGTTTACTGACGGGAATAGGTTCGGAGATGAGATGGGCACATTTTTAGCAGGACAGGACGCCAGGGTCATTGATGGGGAAGGTGATTTGGACGCGATCTCAGAGCAGCGTTGCGGCCGTGATTATGATAGTGAAGTAGAGGATGAAACAGAGACAGACACACAGGTCGAGACGGTAGCAGAAGTTTATAGTCAAACCTGCGGACCTACTGGTCAAAGGAAACGCAAGACAGGATTAAAGAGGAAATAATATTTTGTCCTGAACTGGGAGTGTCCGGGCATAGGAGCGCAACCAAATTTCTTGATAATTTACTCAAGAAGAATCAATTTTTAGATAGTCCATATAGCAACGGAGAAATCATTAAATTTTGCTTTTCAAAATTGCCAGTTCGGTAACAACAGACACTTGTCGGCAAGTGTGGATCTGACATAGAAGCGTTCGAGAGTCTATTGTGCGAACTCGAAGTAGTCTTTGATAAACAAGACGCAAAGGACAGGAAGAAGGGGCGAAGTAACAAATACCACGGGCCAGGAAGGGAAGACGACAACAGATCGCATAATCGCACTGGTCAGTTAGGAAACCAGGGTTACGGACGTCAAGGTTACGCTATTCAAGGTTATGGAAACCAAAGACACGGAAACCAGAACGTCAGGGAGCAGGGTCAATCTAGACAAGGAATCTGGGCTAGGAGGAATAACGAACGGCAAAGCGACCGTAATTGGAGAGAGCGAAACCAAGGACAGCAGTGGAGCCAGGAGATTGAAACTAGACCCGCAAATCCTAATGCACGTCAGAGGAGGGGGAGCTTAACAAGGGATTGACGCCAGACTAGTGCGAACACAGGCCGCCGGAATTTCGCACGTAATCTCGGACCTGGCCAACTACGGATGATACATTACGAAGATTTATCAGAAATTTTGCTCGAGGAACATAAAGCAACTCCTCGACAAGATCGGCAGCCTCTTATCACAGTAGCAATAGCTGAAAAGAGTATGAATGCGATAATAGATAGTGGAAGCTACATAACAGCAATATCGGAGGCAGCATACAAGAGGTGCTCTCAGGAGGTTGACTGGCCTGTCCTATCGGTTAAGAAAACCAAAATAAAAGGGGCATTAGCGGGTAAATGTACGGAGGTCACCCAACAAACAAGACTGGAATTCTCCTGCCAAGGACACAAAATAGAGTCTAACTTCTGGATCGTGCGAAATCTGGCGATCGACATGATAATAGGAACGGACTTCCTAAATGAACATGAAGCGATAGTTGATCTAGGACGAGGTGAAGTGGATTTGAGGAAAGGGAATCCTGTCCACATTAAGTTCGACGACCAGCTGATCCCAGCTCAACTACCGTCTAACTGTGTACGGATAAACTATGCGTGTCTGAAAGACAGAAAGGAAGAACAGGTCGACGTTGCGGGTAGGGGAGAGGACACAGATGAGAATGAAGTCGGAATAATGGGAGAAATAAAGGAGAAAATAGGAGAAAAAGTGGAAGCAATAAAGAATATAAGGTGCGACCACCGCAAAGAACTTCATAAATTACTAGTAGAACATGCGGAGGTCTTCCTTCCCAAGACAGGATCAATAAAGAACTTCCAATATGAATTTCGTGTACGTCCGCACAACCAGTTTCGTGTGCCACCCTACCCAATCCCCTTCGCATATCGACAGAAAGCAGCAGCTGAAATTAAGCGAATGCTGAGTGAAGGAATAATAGAACCTACGGCTTCAGCCTATAATAACCCGTTAAGAGTAGTCGAGAAGGCAGATGGTAGTATTCGTTTAGTCTTGGACTCGCGACAAATTAATACCATAATAGAACCCGAAACAGACAGACCGGAACGATTAGAGGAACTCTTACAAAACTTCCATGGAATATCAATCTTCTCATCAGTTGATCTAAAATCGAGTTTCTGGCAGATCGAGCTCCATCCTAATTGCAGACAGTACACAGCCTTTATAGCATTTGGAAGATGTTACCGGTTTCGTCGTCTACCATTTGGTTTGAACGTTTCATCTGCCGCATTCATTCGGGGGCTGGACGGCATACTAAGCGATAATTTGAAACGTCATGTCACCAGCTATGTGGACGATTTGCTGATCGCGGAGAAATCTTGGGGAGAGCACAATGCGGTCCTCGATGAACTCCTTGCGACATTCAAGGAATACGGAGTGACTATCAATATCGAAAAATCGAATTTTGGGGCGTCCTTTGTCAAATTTCTAGGACATATCATCACGGGTGAGGGCATTGCGCCAAATCCCGAAAAGATCGAAGCGATTGAAAAGTTTCCCATTCCTACGACACAGAAGCAGTTAAGGGGGTTCTTGGGGATCATAAATTTTTACAACCGCTTTATACATGTCAAAACTCAGAGAAGTCCTAGGTTGCATCAACTTGCAGGAAAGAAGATTCCTTGGGAATGGGATGAGGCGGCCGAATCCGAATGGAAAGCATTAAAATTCGCATTATTACAAGCACCCATCCTATCACACCCTAATTTAGCAGAAGAGCTTTGCATGGTAACGGACAATTCATACTCAGGTCTGGGTGTCATGGTGTTCCAAGACTATGTACATGAAGGAAACAGGGTGTGGAAGACAATTGCGTTTGGTAGCAGAGTACTAGCCAAGAGGGAGAGGAATTACTCAGTAACCGAGTTAGAGGCGCTGGCTATTGTATGGGCGTTTGAGAAATTCAGATACCTTCTGTTTCGTCGCAAGACGAGGGTCTACACAGACCACAAGGCACTCGAGTTCTTGATGACTGCAAAGCTTAATCACAGGCGGCTCATTAGGTGGGCATCATATCTGCAGCAGTACAACTTTTCGATAGAATATATCCCCGGCAGTCAGAACATTATTGCAGACGCCTTATCACGGTCACCGATCGGATTTGAGCACAACATGGAAGAAGATCTGGAGGAAAATCACTACTGCCTTTTCTATATGCAGAAAGTAGCCTTTGAAAATTTTATTACCTGTAGTATGCAGGACATCAAGAAGGAGCAAGACAAGGACCCTGCCCTAGTGTTATTGAAACAGAAATGGATAGACAGAAGACACGCCACCATCAGGCAGTTCTACTTCTTGCGGAAAGGCATAATTTTCCACTGAAATTATGCAAATGACACTGAATGGGGGGTATGCATCCCTGAACACCTAATAAACAAGGTTATATGGCATACTCACCTCAGCTATGGACACTTCGGACCACGCAAGTGCAATCTCAAGCTAAGGACCATGTGTTACTTTCGAAACATGGAGCGTCGAATACGGAGGGTACTGTCGGTGTGTAAAGACTGCCAAAAGGCTAAGCACACCACTGTGAGCATGCAGGCACCATTATACCCAATCGTACCGACCAAATTAAGACAATTAGCAGCAACAGATTTGATGGGACCTTTGCCAAGAACAAGAAGAGGATATACTTACGTATTAGTGTTTGTTGAACTAACGTCCAAATACGTTACCTTTACGCCACTGAAGAGGGCGACAGGACGAACTGTATCACGAGCCCTAATCCGGGATTTCCTACCACAGGTTGGTCATGTGAGTAGAATTATTTCTGATAACGGGCCACAGTTTAAGTCAAAAACATGGAAGGAGACGTTGCGTGGATGTAAAATTGATCCCATTTTTATATCTTGACACCATCCGAGCTCGAATGCTGCAGAACGGGTTATTAAGGAACTCGGAAACTTGTGCCGGTTGTACTGTAACAAACAGCACACGACATGGGACGTTTTCCTTAAAGACTTCCAGGAGGTGATCAATGAGGCACCCCATGGGATAACAAAATTGGCACCCCTTACAGTACTGAAAAACCGGATTCCTAAGGACTTGATAACCGAGGTCGTAAACTTCCCACCAAGGGAGCGAACGCAGCACCAAGCCATGGTGGATTTGGCTCTCAAGAGGATACGGGCTGCAGCAGAGGTCAGGAAGAGACGTGCCGACAGGGGAGCTCGTCTACGACACTTCCAAATTGGACAAAAGGTGCTCGTTAAGTCTTTCCGACTTTCGAACAAACAAAAAATGAAATGCCAAAGATTCTATTCTGTTTACAACGGCCCGTACCGTATAAGGAGAGCAGCTCACCACAATGCTTATGAATTGGAGACGCTGAAAGGAAAGAAGTCCATAGGACTCCACCACATCTCTCACATAAAGGAGTTCGTGGAATAGTAGTAGTGTAAGTGGTGTACATAGTAGAATGGGCAAATACGTGAACCTTGCTATAGTAGTAGTGTAAGTGGTGTACAGAGTAGAATAGGCAAATATATGAACCTTTCTTCGGGGAACAATAATCGTTGCATTAATAGATTAAGATTGTTAAAGTATTAGCCCGCTGCGTTTTCTCGCATAAGAATTTTCTGCTGTTAATTTTTTTTGTCTATGTTCGGGATCTCCTCTGTCGTTGCGATAAGAGGCACTACCTTTCCATGAGCAATGTTTTTGTCCTTTCCTATATGGTGTCCATGTTAAGGGATAAAGATGAGTGACGAGATGTCGCACAGACGGGCGCATACAAGAACGTGCTCTTAGAAGCGTTCTGAGAAGTCGTGATACGCTCCATAGCGGCCACAACCAGTTCGTGAGACGTTCATACCAATGCTTGCAGGCACGCGTCAGTGCACTGCAAGATTGTGGTATATTGCGTGATTTCGAGGATGAATATGGGCAGTATAGTTTTTACAGTGATGCGCCAGCATCGTTGTCTTGCAAGTCGGGGTGAACCTGTGAGCGTTTGACTCCAATGGTGCCCTAGACGGTAGAAAGGCGGGCATAAAGCCTACCATGCCAATGTGCTGGTTGGGGATTTAGCGTGCTGCTCGTGACTGTCACAGATGAATAACCAGGGACTTATACTTGGATATTCGTGACATACTGTGTAGCTGGCGTGTGTTGGGCGACTGAATCCTCAACAGGAACCAGTCCTGGCTTGGTCATATTACATTGCCTCTCGAAAGGTGTGCTTTGATCACGAATACTGCATAACATAGAAAAAGAAGTTGCAACTATAAATTTATTGTCTTGTATAGCCATGGCTAACCCAGTCTCTGGAGTTTCAGTGAGGCGTAGTGAGAACTCGGAGGCCATGTCGTACGGCGCGCACACCACTGTCGTCAATAGCGGCGAGCAGCGAGACATCTCAACGTAACAGGAATTATGTAAGAGTATTGTATAAGGTAAACAAAAAATAAATAATAAATAAATAAATAAAGGTACGATATCCTAGGATAAGTTAAACTGTATGATTTAACAATAACTAGATTAATATTGTGGGGGTTTTCTACCACCAGTGTTTGGCGCGCGCCTGTTGGGATGTTATTTTTCAGGTCATCAAATCACAGACCCGAGATGGAGGGACGACCGGCGAGCGAACGTAGAATAGTTGCATGTTATTTATAGCTCAGTAAAACTTCAGCCTGCATAATAACATAATTTATTCCGAAGACATAGAATGTAGACCGTTGGCATATGGTAGTTAATTCTTGAGCATGTCTACTGTCGATCTATGTAAGTAACAGTAATATTGGTGTGGGCCCACACATTTAGTTGTTCATCCATTACATAGCATCAGTTACCACACACCATGTACAATACTGAGATCGGTCTCTACACATATATCAAAATAAATTATTTCCATGTCTAGATTAGATGTTATAATGATAGCTACAGATAAATAACTATAAAAGTAAAATAAGAGTGTCTGAAATGACAGACCATCAATGTGTCATTATGTAAATTTATTATAACATAGAAGGTCATGGGAAAAAGTTAGGCATAAGATTTTTGTCAGAACTGTGCAGATGACGGGTATCGTGGCAATGCAGAGGCCAGCCAGCGCTAAAACAAGAGGTCTTCGGCTACCTGCAGGAGGGCGAGCGTCCGGTCCTGCAAGCTGACAGTCACCGGGCCGTATACCTGAGGGATTAGGCGGGATCCTCGCCAGGCCACAAGCGAAAGTGAGGCTGGCCGTTGACCCTGACACGCGACCCACACGTGACAGCTTGCTAGCTCTCCGGACGCGGCAGCCGTTTGGAGGGATTCCCTGCGGCAGACCACGTTGTCGTGAGTACACGAAGAAGATCACATATCGTGTCAGAACCTGCGCCTCATGTGCCTCAGGACAGAAAGGGACGCTCTATACTCACCTGTTTGGGTTTTTACAACTCACTAGCATTGGCCGATCTGCATACACAAAGCAGTATCGTGCCACACTAACAAATGTATGGTCTCATTTCTAACTTCTCCTCTCTATTAGAGAGCAGTTTTAGCAATCGTCACTCCTAGTTCGATCCTGTATGGATGACCTCACACACTTGTGGAGTCACTCCACGTACCATCATCCCTCGTCGAACTGCAATATTGGGAAACGTAAAGTACTGTCCAGCGAGAGAAGAGACCTAGACTAGTGATGTATCCCAACAAATAGACCTCAGAGACAATTAATCGACGTGAGGAGAGCCTATCACTGTGTCTTCCTACCGTACTGCCGTGATCACATGCGTAGGTCTTGGTGAAATCTCAACAGAGTACTGCAGATGCTCCAGCACACCCTATTGCTGTTGCAACAACGTAGCAACAACACCCGACGTTTAGCCCTATGTGATGTCAGTACTGTGGAATTTGTGAAGTGCTTCGAATATTTCTAGCAATGTGATTTAGTGCCTCATTCTCAGCACAGTCGTGAACTTTGTGCAATGTGCATGCACAACTTGATGCCCCATGAACCTTGTTTTTTTTTTTTTAATTTCTTTCTCTAGTGTTGTTTTTGTAATGTATGTTATACCTTGTATGTGTTTGTGTTTTACACTGCAATTCTTATTACAAATTACTGTATTGTTCTCCACACCATGTTTTTTTTGTATTTTGTATTTATTGTTGTGTGTATGCAAACAGTGTGCCTGAAGTCCCCATAAACTGAACCAGATACCACCACTGTCATTGTGAATGGACCATCAGTTCAGGGAACATTTTGTAAAGGTTATTCTTGCTGCAGGGAGACAGAATGAATCGGAGGTTATAACTAGATTCTGAAAGCTCACAAAGAGATTGTTAACTTAAATAGTATCATGTGTGAGTGAGTTCAGGTTAGTTTCATGATTCAAATTGTTGTAAAATCTTGGGCATTTAATTGCGGAGCACTCGAACTCTGATTGTAAAGAATAAACTGCTCCATATTTGGCTCACATGCCCGGGCCATATTTAGAGCGTGAATGTCTGTGTGAATCGGTGTTTGGAAGGGGCTCCCTGGGTATGGATGTGTGATGTGAGTGTTAGTGTTCCATATTAAGAAGGTGAAGTTGGCTACATCATAAATAATCCTCCCTCTATGAGCTGCATTTTTCGGTTGCAGTGATTCTTTTATAGAGTGCGGCATGTGGAGTCAGTTTGTAAGATTGTTCTTGGGCAATTGACTCACTACCTTGCTCCTAAGTGAGCCAACCGCTCACCAATTACAATCTAAAATGGCGTAGGGGCAATGAGAGGTGGCATGAGCCCCCTCTCATATTTCTTACGATTCTCCTCTCTAATTGCATGCGGTGGAAAGTTGCTATTCCTTCACACGCGGACTTCCCACGCAGCGTCTCTCGTCACCCAGGTGGTCCAGTGACAGGCGGGCAACACTGATCTCGAGAGGGTTAAGCCGACGTGTGTGAGGCAGTCGAGTGAATGCTTTCCAGACGCCGACATTGTCAAGAGACATGCCCGCTGGGGCCTGAAGTAGCGGCTGGGCTAGAGGTTCCGTTACTTCGCAGAAACTTAGCGAAAACACTTTCTGGCGGGCTACCAGCAAGGCGTGGGAATGACTTGTGTACCCAGGCAGTTGTGGCGGGAAAATTCCCGCGCTTTCTGCAAAATAGTAACTGTGATTGGCTTGCTCAGGGCATAGCTCCGTGACGTAGCAAAATCAGCGCAGAAATTGGGGGCAAGAATCTCCATTGGTGGAATGGTAGTGTTCCGGCAATGGGGTGGAATTTTCCGCCGGTTTTCGAGTTGCTGATTGGAACGTTTAACCACGGCCACTGTCGTGGGGGCGGGAATGTTCTGTGTTCGGCCTGTACGGGTGCTCTTGTGGGTAGTGGGCTCTCGCCTTTCGGTCGAGGACGTCGAAGCAACCAGCCATCGCCTACGGTACGCCAGATCGTGTTCTGGCAGTTAAGAAGACAGTTTGGTAATGTATGTCCGCAGCACCGGCAGATAGGGATTTTTCTAGGTGATAATCAGAGCTCAGCAGAGCGCGCCTGTTCGTCTTTTTCTAACTTTGTTCTGTCTTGAGTACCAGCAATTAATGTTGGGTTAGTTGTGTGTCTCTCTTATGATTTGAGTAGCAAGGAATTGGCTCCACATACCACTTCGTCGTGAACCTCACAATCTAGTTTAGGGACAACTTCACCTTTACAGTGTTTGTATGAGTATCCAATTTGAGCCAATTTGATGTATTATAAATGTTTATTATTTTGTGTTTAGTCTTAATAAATCATATTGTTATTTGGGACTGAACTTTCATTCTGTTAATTGGTAGAGCAACCCATCATTTCTCACTATGTTAATGAAACCTTCGTTTATTTAACTTATTTATCAACTTAAATTATTGCAGGTGCCAAACTCTTTTCTACTCCACTTGCAGGGTTGATTACAGTCAGTTCGCTTACATTTTTTAATCCTTGTGCAACAGCAAAAGTCGGAGTTTGAATAAGGGGGGGGGGGGGGGGGGTTTAGAGCATCATTTACATATGTAGATTCTAGAATTTAGTGTTAAATACACTGTTAGCCCCGGCACCTCGCACACTGTTTATGACGAAGTTTGAGGAATGACGTAGGAAGGAAGAATTTTGGTGGTTCAACTTGCACATAAACGTGTACTGCGTGGAGATAGGGCACTGAGCATTTTATTGCTGCTCCAGTGTTACTTTGCGTTAGTCCGAAATGTTGCAGGTGTGTCGGTTGATCCTTTTCGCTGGTTTCTCATTACAACTGAAGAAGAAATTTAAAAGCACTGGGCGAGCGGTTCTAGGCGCTTCAGTCTCGCACCGCGCGGCTGCTACGGTCGCAAGTTCGAATCCTGCCTCGGGCATGGATGTGTGTGATGTCCTTAGGTTAGTCAGGTTTAAGAAGTTCTAAGTTCTAGGGGACTGATGACCTCAGAAGTTAAGTCCCATAGTGCTCAGAACCATTTGATTTTTTTGTACTTCTACGCTACACATCAGTATTTAAGAGGACTAAACTACTGTACTAAATGTATCTGTGCATAATAAAACAGTGTTGCAATTACTGTTTGGCTAACTTACATTCCCCATAGATTAGTAGCATTTCTACCTTCTCTTCGTTGATGTAGGTTCTACTCACACAACTCTTCAACTGACAATGGTTGACGGAACGACGGGTGTGCGTGTTACTTATGTTTACATTTGTCTCTGTCAACGTCAGCACGTGGATGTGTTCCATTACCCCGAGTACCTGCACTAAGCGCTGGGAGCGTCAACGTCAGTGTTGTGTTATGCAATTAATAGCGTTGTGTTTCAGTGAATGGCACACTGTGATACATATTTGAATAGATCTTTAGGAGAGGAAATGAATTACTGAATAAAAAATGTAGGGCACCATTTGAAAAAGTCACACCACTGTACATATCTTCGTAAAAATAAAAGCTTAAACGGAGGCAGTTATGCTGCTTGATGTCCCCCTGACGGCTAAAGAACATTTTCTTGAAACATTTTGTAATTTGCATCTTGACAAACTGTTATTTAGGGTCGTCAAGATAAATGAGTCATCCTGTACATTCAAATATATATATATATATGAAAGTTTCTGGAGAATGTCATGAATACTTCAGTTAGAGGAGTTGCTCCACTGAGATCTGTGACGCAACAATGTTGACACCCTACGGCCGCATGTCCGGTGCTTAACACTGACTGCTCACAGCCGACAGGGCGAATGCACATTTGTTCTTTAGAGTTGTCAGCTCAAGCTACGACTATAGATACTGAACTGACGTCGCTTATATAAGGGACGATGAAGACATTTCTGTTAGGACACCCTACAGTCCAAAACCGGTAACCCTCCCACGTAAAATCGCCGTGAGCACTGACGCAACCATGTCATCGACGCACTGGGTTGAAGATACCCGTTTGTCAAAACAACGTGTCCTGATGTGTGAAGAAGTCTCCAACTGTCTGCTGCGCGCCGGCCGGAGTGGCCGAGCGGTTCTAGGCGCTTCAGTCTGGAACCGCACGACCGCTACGGTCGCAGGTCCGAATCCTGCCTCGGGCATGGATGTGTGTAATGTCCTTAGGTTAGTTAGGTTTAAGTAGTTCTAAGTTCTAGAGGACTGATGACCACAAATGTTAAGTCCCATAGTGCTCAGAGCCATTTGATTTTTGTCTGCTGCGCGTCGTCGTCCGACGGGGATCGTTTACCCTTCAAGGCCTTTTTCAAGGGATTAAAGGCATGATAATCGCTTGGGGAGTGCGCCACCGGTAGCTGTTTGGTCAGCGCGACAGAATGTCAATCCTAATGGACCGGGTTCGATTCCCCGCTGGGTCGGAAATTTTCTCCGTTCAGGGATTGGGTGTTGTGTTGTCCTAATCATCATCATCATTTCATCCCCATCGACGCCCAAGTCGCCGAAGTGGTGTCAACTTGAAAGACTTGCACCCGGCGAACGGTCTACCCCACGGGAGGCCCTAGTTACACGACATCGCTTGGACAGAGATCAGGACTATAGGGCGGATGGTCGAGTGCCTCCCACTTGAATTGCGTTACAACATTTGCGACACGGGGACACGCGTCATGAAGCAGCAGTACCCACTGTCTGTACGGTCGTTTTCGACAGACATGCTACCTGTATACACTCTCTTCATTTTCCGATGGATATCTACCGGTGTTTGTCCTTCTGCAGGCAAGAGAAGATTACCAGCACGTTGGTGCTGTTTAGACTCATTTCTACTAACGTCGCCACAGTTCACTTTTTGGCATTTACCGCATGGATGTCGGAAAGACACGAATCGGATACTAATCCCTTCTCTAATTGTTGGTACTTACATACCCGAACCGGAGTCGCACTACTTTGCATACGCGTTGCAACAAAGCCGCGAAATGAAAACTTTTGGATAGCCCCTTATACGCGACATCTACATGTACATGGTTACTCTGCAATTCACACTTAAGTGCCTGGCAGAGGCTTCATCGAACCATTTTCGTACTACTTTCCTACCATTCCACTCTCGAATAGCGCATGGGAAAAGGCAACACCTAAATGTTTCCGTCCGAGCTCTGATTCCTCTTATTTTATTATCATGATCATTCCTCCCTACGAGGGTGAGCGTCAACAAAATATTTTCGCATTCGGAAGAGAAAGTTGGTGATTGAAATTTCGTAAATAGATCTCGCAGCAAAGAAAACCGCCTTTGTTTCAGTGACTGCCACCACAACTCGCGTCTCATATCAGTGACACTCTCACACCTATTGTGCGATAACATGAAACGAGCTGCCCTTCTTTGCACTTTTTCGATGTCCTCTGTCAATCCTACCTGGTAAGGATCCCATACCGCGCAGCAATAGTCCAGCAGAGGACGGTCAAGTGTAATGCAAGCTGTCTATTTACTCTGTGTTCTGCCATCAAAGGCATCTTCTAACTGTTCTGCCAACAAAGCGTGGTCTATGTTCCGCCTTCCCCACAATATTATCTATGTGGTCTTTCCAATTTAACTTGGTCGTAATTGTAATTCCTAGGTATTTAGTCGATTAGACAGCCCTTAGATTAGTGCGATTTATCGTATACCCAAAATTTATCGGATTTCTTTTAGTACCCATGTGGATGACCTCACACTTTTCTTTGTTTAGTGCTAATTGCCACTTTTCGTATTATACAGAAATTCTCTCTAGATCATTTTGTAATTGGAATTGATCGTCTGATGCTTTTACTAGACGGTAAATTATAGTGTCATCTGGAAACAATCTAAGGGGGTGCTCAAATTATCACCTAGGTCATTTATGCAAATCAGGAACAGCAGAGGGCCTACGACACTACCTTGCGGAATGCCAGATATCACTTCTGTTCTACTCTATGATTTACCGTCTATCAGTACGAACTGTGACGTCTCTGAGAGGAAATCACGAATCCAATCACACAGCTGAGACGATACTCCATATGCACGCAATTTCATTAATAGTATCTAACCCCTTCTGGAATCTAGGAATACGGAATCGATCTGAGATCCCTTGTCGACAGCACTCATTACTTCGCGGGAATAAAGAGCTAGCTGTGTTGCACAAGAACCACATTTTCTGAATCTGTGTTTGTTATGTCTCAATGAGTCATTTTCTTCAAGGTGACACATAATGTTCGAGGTCTCGGAACTTTTTGGCAGACGGTGTATTTGTTGCCGTTCGTGGACCCACACACCTGTCACTAATCACTCCTCCAAAGACGGTCGTATCCGCCATTATTCTTCACCAAACACGCAAAGGCCAACAATGAACGGGCCAACGCACATGCTTAGTTATTTTCCCAGGCAGTCATGTGGCATTCACCTGGTAGTTAAACGGCAGTCACGTTCGAGTTTACGTTAGGAGCACAGTTTTGCACGTCAGTGCTCAGTATGGGAGATTTGATTTGAGCCTGCCATATTAATGAGTGACGTGCAAACTGTACTCATTGCTATCCTACACTGTTACCCGCATTTGGTACACGTGTAAAGAAGCCTTCTGGCCACTGTGTAGTGTTCGTGGGTCGGAGGACGCCACCAATCCAGAAAACAGGGGAGTGTCATGGGACCATTGCTTTTCACAATATATATAAATGACCTAGTAGATAGTGTCGGAAGTTCCATGGGGCGTTTCGCGGATGATGCTGTAGTATACAGAGAAGTTGCACTCATTGCAGCGAAATGCAGGAAGATCTGCAGCGGATAGGCAGCGGATACATAGACAAATGTAATGTATTGCGAATACATAGAAAGAAGGATCCTTTATTGTGTGATTATATCATAGCAGAACAAACACTGGTAGCAGTTACTTCTGTAAAATATCTGGGAGTACGAGTGCGGAACGATTTCAAGTGGAATGATCATATAAAATTAATTGTTGGTAAGACGGGTGCCAGGTTGAGGTTCATTGGGAGAGTCCTTAGAAAATGTAGTCCACCAACAAAGGAGGTGGCTTACAAAACACTTGTTCGACCTATACTTGGGTATTGCTCATCAGTGTGGGATCCGTACCAGGTTGGGTTTACAGAGGAGATAGAGAAGATCCAAAGAAGAGCGGCGCGTTTCGTAACAGGATTATTTGGTAAGCGTGATAGCGTTACGGAGATGTTTAGCAAACTCGAGTGGCAGACTCTGCAAGAAAAGCGCTCTGCATCGCGGTGCAGCTTGCTGTCCAGGTTTCGAGAGGGTGCGTTTCTGGATGAGGTATCGAATATATTGCTTCCCCCTACTTATACCTCCCGAGGACATCACGAATGTAAAATTAGAGAGATTCGAGCGCGCACGGAGGCTTTCCGGCAGTCGTTCTTCCCGCGAACCATACGCGACTGGAACAGGAAAGGGAGGTAATGACAGTGGCACGTAAAGTGCCCTTCGCCACACACCGTTGGCTGGCTTGCGGAGTATAAATGTAGATGTAGATGTAAAACTGGCGTCCCGAGATCGAGAGAATGGGATGCTGGCAGAGCGGCAGAACGCCGAGACAAAGAGAATGATAGAGGCGTCTCGAGTTAAGATCGGGCTGTGCCGAGTGATATTGTCGGAGGGAAGCGCGCAGTACCTTACATATGCCGGCTGCGGGGACCCGCACGGAGCAGCCCTGGCAACCCGAGACGCCCGCAGCTAGCCACAGAGCTCCCGCATTGTCCGTTCTCCACCTGTCCGAAGCACCCGCCGCCATTGTGGGGCACTCTCCCTGTCCCTGTCCCTTCCACCGTCTGAGGCGCCGCGGTTGTACCGCCAGGTGTCGTCTTCGCGTCCCGCCTGCATTCCGCTTGCGCACGTGCTCGCCACCACTCACCGCGGCAAAAACGAAGAACTGAACCTACCGATACCGCACGTCGCTCCCGACCGGTGACGTAATCGACAGAAGATGAATTAACTCCTGTAGGCAAAAATATTGAGGCTTTCGTGCACACTGTGGCGTGGAAAAGCCTTTAGTGTTGCATGCTCCAGATGCACTCAAAAACTAGAACAGGGAGGCCTTGGACTAACTGATTTCATGTCGAAATGTGTTTCTCTGCTGCCGAGTCGGACGTCGAAGAACCGCCTAAATACCGTGGAAAGTGGGCGTCGTCTGGATTTCACGTGATATCACGTGAAGACTCAGCACAATCAGGAGCAACTCTGAAGATGTACAGCGTAGCTTTGGACGAAACGTCAGGGATAGAAGAGTTCCATGGACCACGGCCATACAATCCGGAAGAATTCTCGGCAACTAAATAATAATAATTATTAAAAATGCCAGCTGTAGTCAAAGTTTCACCCTCCACTACTGGTGGCGGACTGGAGTCGAGTTCAGCTCACAGATTGACACGGTCCAGACACATTAAAGTCGCCGCCACCTACGTTTGACGTCAACGTGCAATAACCACTTACAGATGGATGGTGGCAGCACTGGGATTTGAGTGTACGTACAGCGTGTCGGGGATGTAATAACATGCAGCGGTTATGGTACTGCAGTAACGGATCGAATTATTTGATGTCCAAAAGGACCCCATCATTGGCTTTCAGGCGAACGCTCGATCCATTTCCGAAACGACTAAGTCTGTGAACTATTTGCGTGCCGCCTTGGTTAGAGTGTACTACGTATATGACAACAGCACCATCCAAAAGAATCGTGCACCACGGGCCAAAGATGGACAGGGGTGAACGACGGGTCCAGAGATGTGTACTGGCGAGTAGACGTGCTACTCTTGAACAACTGACTGCCCGGTTGAATCAAGAGGCTACCAACAGTGACTTCTCAACCACTGTTCAGTGAACATTGCTGCTTATGGGCCTCTGCAGAAGCAGCAGGCCCCTGGTTCATGCCGGCCGGAGTGGCCGAGCGGTTAAAGGCTCTACAGTCTGGAACCGCACGACCGCTACGGTCGCAGGTTCGAATCCTGCCTCGGGCATGGATGTGTGTGATGTCCTTAGGTTAGTTAGGTTTAAGTAGTTCTAAGTTCTAGGGGACTTATGACCACAGCAGTTGAGTCCCATAGTGCTCAGAGCCATTTGAACCATTTGAACCCTTATCATACGCTCTTGTTGACCACTGTTCATCAGCGAAGCCGGTGGTTGAGTGGTCAGCGCAACAGAATGTCAATCCTAAGCGCCCGGGTTCGATTCCTGGCTGGGTCGGAGATTTTCTCCGCTCAGGGACTGGGCGTGGTATTGTCCTAATCACCATCATTTCATCCCCATCGACGCGCAAGTCGCCGACGTGTCGTCAAATCGAAAGACTTGCACCAGGAGAACGGTCTACCCAACGTGAGGCCCTAGTCTCATTTTTTTTATCGGCGAAGAAGGCTGCAATTTGCACGCCATTGGCGCAGCTGGAGGTCCACTAAATGACGACAGGTGGTCACTTCAGATGAATCACGTTTTATGCTCCATCAGACAGACAGAGGTTGGAGTATATGGCGTGAAACATCTGAAGGGAACCATCCTTCAACGAGGACGGAGCGTCATGATGTGGGGAATGTTATCGTGGCATTCCCTGGTTGACCTCGTTATTTCGGAAGACACAGCTGATCAACACAAGTATAAATCTATTCTTGGGGACCGTGTCCACCCCTACCAGCAGGACAATGCAGTGTGTCACACAGCTCGCAATGCAGGCACATGGTTCGAAGAGCACCAGTATGAGTTTACCTTGCTCCCCGGGGCACCAAACTCCCCGGATTAGAGCCCAATCGAGACTGTACGTGCCATGGATCTTCAACCAAGAAACCTAGGATAGCTGGCCAAGGCAGTGGAGTCGGCATGGCTCCACGTCCCTATCTGTATCTTCCAGAACATCACCGGCTCTCTTGCTGCATGACGCACAGTAGTCAGCACTGCAAAAGGTGGTCATTCAGGCTCTTGACAGGTGGTCACATAAATGTGACCAGACAATGTAGTTATGTACCTGTCATGCCAATGGCTGAGGACTTCTCACTGGTCATTCAGGCTCTTGACTGGTGGTCACATAAATGTGACCAGACAATGTAGTTATGTACCTGTCATGCCAATGGCTGAGGACTTCTCACTGGACATTACCGCTGCGTTTCTCCCCTGCCTACTTGCAACGGTCGTTCGCTGCAGTGCTGATATCCAGGAATCTTTCACTACTGTCTTGTTGAAGATATTGTCCTGTTTGTGGATCTCTGCCACATACCTGAAGACGTGGCCGTGGTAGTTCTCCTCTACAGCAAGAACTTCCATGTCGGCGAATTTCATTATGTATTTTCTCATCCATCTCAGTGTTTAAGAAGTCCATGAAATGAACTGTAATGATATTCCACCAAAACTGCGTTTTTGTTGATTGTTACCGGTATCGAACATGGTCCATTTTAAAAAAATGGCTCTGATCACTATGGGACGTAACTGCTGAGGTCATCAGTCCCCTAGAACTTAGAACTACTTAAACCTAACTAGCCTAAGGACATCACACACATCCATGCCCGAGGCAGGATTCGAACCTGCGACCGTAGCAGTCGCACGGTTCCGGACTGCGCGCCTAGAACCGCGAGACCACCGCGGCCGGCTTACGTGCCACTGTCGCGAGCATCTACGGAAAGAGGTAGAAGGACCGCGAAACTAACACTAGGCGCTAAATGGTTTGACGTTCACGACTCGTCACAGAACGTGGCTCATCAGTGTACATAAATAGCGTGAACATTAATAAAACCGACAAACTGCAGGGACTGATTGCTGACTGGAAATGGAGGAAAAAGGGTCCTATGTACATGTGTCCGGATATGCGTCGTTGCCACAGTAGACGGCACTTAAGAATTGAAGATCCTCTAAACACTTACGGTGTGTTCCTTGTGTGATGCACGCTGTGTGATCGACGCACCATAATGTAAGAAGCAAAAAGGTCCGGTATTCACGTCGGGAACGAGCCGAGATGGTGTTTGTGTACGACTAAGCAGATGGAAACGGTCGAAAGGCAACACAGCTGTACCTAAACAGGTACCCTCATAGAGGCCACACCACACAACATTTCAAGCCGTTTGTGGGCGTTTGTGTGATCGTGGGTCGCTTCAGACAAACGAACGTGCTGGGAGGTGGCGGACTGTGCGTACACAAGATTTGGAGGACCGGGTTCTACAGGTCATTGACACAAATCCTAATACAAGCTTCAGGCAAGTGGCCCACGAACAAGGCTTAGCACGGCCTGCTAGATCATCAGATTCAAATTCCCTGGATTTTTACCTCTGGGGCCATCATGAAAGCGTTGCGTATGCTAAACCAGTTCCTGATGTGTAGACCCTTCAACAGCGTGTTCGCTATGCGTGTAACGCTATTCGAAGACGGGTCAGAACGTGAGAAAGAGTACGGTATCCATGATGCGACATGTGAACGCGTTCATTGCAGTCCATGGAGCCCACTTTGAACATTTTCTTGTGACGTGGATACGATGGAGCTCTGTACTGTGTTCCGGGATGATCTGTTGACATTGTAGACTTATCGTCCATTTCTGGACACATGTCAAGACGACCTTTTCTCCTCCATTTCCAGTCAGAAATTCGTTGCTGCATTTTGTCGGTTTTACTAATGTTCAGCGTATATATATATATATATATATATATATATATATATATATATATATATATATATATATATAGGGTGAGTCACCTAACGTTACCGCTGGATATATTTCGTAAACCACATCAAATACTGACGAATCGATTCCACAGACCGAAAGTGAGGAGAGGGGCTAGTGTAATTGGTTAATACAAACCATAAAAAAATGCACGGAAGTATGTTTTTTAACACAAACCTACGTTTTTTTAAATGGAACCCCGTTAGTTTCGTTAGCACATCTGAACATATAAACAAATACGTAATCAGTGCCGTTTGTTGCATTGTAAAATGTTAATTACGTCCGGAGATATTGTAACCTAAAGTTGACGCTTGAGTACCACTCCTCCGCTGTTCGATCGTGTGTATCGGAGAGCACCGAATTACGTAGGGATCCAGAGGGAACGTACAAATCTACACATATTTGGCAAAAAATCCAAATAACACCCTAAACGAACAAGCAGAATTCATGAATAAACAATATATTCAAAACTTCGACAAAATTGTAATTGGTGACAGATAATTCAGAATAGCAGAATGATAAATTTTAGGTACTTTGTAAGTCGATTTTAAGCAAAGATGAAAATTTACACACACATCATATCTCTGACACATAGAACGGTAATATTACAATAATGTACGAATGTAATAAAGCAAAAGGACAGCCTATTTGAAAAATGAGATCGACAGGAAGTGCAAAATGGCTAAGAAGGGATGGCTAGAGGACAAATGTAAGGATGTAGAGGCCTATCTCACTAGGGGTAAGATAGATACCGCCTACAGGAAAATTAAAGAGACCTTTGGAGATAAGAGAACGACTTGTATGAATATCAAGAGCTCAGATGGAAACCCAGTTCTAAGCAAAGAAGGGAAAGCAGAAAGGTGGAAGGAGTATATAGAGGGTCTATACAAGGGCGATGTACTTGAGGACAATATTATGGAAATGTAAGAGGATGTAGATGAAGATGAAATGGGAGATACGATACTGCGTGAAGAGTTTGACAGAGCACTGAAAGACCTGAGTCGAAACAAGGCCCCCGGAGTAGACAATATTCCATTGGAACTACTGACGGCCGTGGGAAAGCCAGTCCTGACAAAACTCTACCATCTGGTGAGCAAGATGTATGAGACAGGCGAAATACCCTCAGACTTCAAGAAGAATATAATAATTCCAGTCCCAAAGAAAGCAGGTGTTGACAGATGTGAAAATTACCGAACTATCAGCTTAATAAGTCACAGCTGCAAAATACTAACACGAATTCTTTACAGACGAATGGAAAAACTAGTAGAAGCCAACCTCGGGGAAGATCAGTTTGGATTCCGTAGAAACACTGGAACACGTGAGGCAATACTGACCTTACGACTTATCTTAGAAGAAAGATTAAGGAAAGGCAAACCTACATTTCTAGCATTTGTAGACTTAGAGAAAGCTTTTGACAATGTTGACTGGAATACTCTCTTTCAAATTCTAAAGGTGGCAGGGATAAAATACAGGGAGCGAAAGGCTATTTACAATTTGTACAGAAACGAGATGGCAGTTATAAGAGTCGAGGGACATGAAAGGGAAGCAGTGGTTGGGAAGGGAGTAAGACAGGGTTGTAGCCTGTCCCCGATGTTGTTCAATCTGTATATTGAGCAAGCAGTAAAGGAAACAAAAGAAAAATTCGGAGTAGGTATTAAAATTCATGGAGAAGAAATAAAAACTTTGAGGTTCGCCGATGACATTGTAATTCTGTCAGAGACAGCAAAGGACTTGGAAGAGCAGTTGAATGGAATGGACAGTGTCTTGAAAGGAGGATATACGATGAACATCAACAAAAGCAAAACAAGGATAATGGAATGTAGTCTAATTAAGTCGGGTGATGCTGAGGGAATTAGATTAGGAAATGAGGCACTTAAAGTAGTAAAGGAGTTTTGCTATTTGGGGAGCAAAATAACTGATGATGGTAGAAGTAGAGGGGATATAAAATGTAGGCTGGCAATGGCAAGGAAAGCGTTTCTGAAGAAGAGAAATTTGTTAACATCCAGTATTGATTTAAGTGTCAGGAAGTCATTTCCGAAAGTATTCGTATGGAGTGTAGCCATGTATGGAAGTGAAACATGGACGATAAATAGTTTGGACAAGAAGAGAATAGAAGCTTTCGAAATGTGGTGCTACAGAAGAATGCTGAAGATTAGATGGGTAGATCACATAACTAATGAGGAAGTATTGAATAGGATTGGGGAGAAGAGAAGTTTGTGGCACGACTTGACCAGAAGAAGGGATCGGTTGGTAGGACATGTTCTGAGGCATCAAGGGATCACCAATTTAGTATTGGAGGGCAGCGTGGAGGGTAAAAATCGTAGGGGGAGACCAAGAGATGAATACACTAAGCAGATTCAGAAGGATGTAGGTTGCAGTAGGTACTGGGAGATGAAAAAGCTTGCACAGGATAGAGTAGCATGGAGAGCTGCATCAGACCAGTCTCAGGACTGAAGACCACAACAACACAACAACATTTGAAAAATGATTTTACGATCTTATTGTGTGAGTAAAATAATTATATTTGACCTAATTATTACAAATTTATATGTATGTAATTAAATATACATCGGTGAGCCAAAACATTATCATCACCAGCTTAATAGCTTTTTGGAACACTTTTCAAGCACAGTACAGCAGCGATTCTGCTTAGCATCAATTCCACACGTCACTGACAGGATTCCAGAAGTATGTTGCACAGCTCAAGTTATTACAGTTATTATTATTACAGATATTATTATCTAATTACGGGACGGTGGTTTGCGGGCATTCAGCTGGCGCCAGATACGTGTCCCAGTGGGTGCAGATCAGGGCATTTGCTGGCCGAGACATCAATCTGAGTTCGCTATCACGCTCCTCAAACCACTGCAGCACGATTCTGGCCTTGTGTCGCGCAGAGTTATCCTACTGGTAGATGTCATCGCTGTAGGACGGACTTCACGCAAGAAGTGACGCACGTGGCTCGAGATAATGTTGACATAGTTCACCGCTCTCATAATGCCTTCGATTATCACCACAGATTCCATGGAAGCCCAACTCAATGTACTCAATGTGCCCTCGCCGTCCTGCTTGTACGGGACGGTACATGTTTGTTGCAGCCATTCGCCTAAATGGGGGCGTGTAAGAACCCAACCATCGACCTGGTGTAACAAGAAGTGCGATTCGTTCGATGGGCGAAGCGTCTCTGTCGATCCACGGAGGAAACTCAGTGACGCTGCGAGCACTGCACGATGTCATTGGGTCAACACAGGAACACGTAGGGGTCGTGTGACGTCGAGCTCCATGTTGAACTATGGCCTCTGAACGGTGTGCTCCGAAACACTTGTGCCTGCTCCAGCATTGTACTTGTCGTCACATCTGCCACAGATTGATGCCGATCCTGGATTGCACAGCGGGGCTCCTCCGACTAATATGTTTTGTGATGACACGTGGTCCTCAAATACCATACGGACTACTCGCTACTTCACCATCCTTCAACCAGTTTCCGTAACTGCTCACGCACAGTTCTATGCCAACAGGCGACCAGTATCGCCGGTTCAGAGATTCTCGTTTCAACCCGCAGCTCCACAACGATGCGACCTTTCTCAAAACTGATTACATCAGTGGATTTCCACATTTGCGGCCCGAGTCTTAGCTACGAGGGGCGTTCAGAAAGTAAGCTCCTATCGGTCGCGAAATAGAAACGACTATGAAAATCCGATAAAGCTTTGCACAGATGTGTTGGGTAGTGTCTCTAGTATAACCCCAGTTAGCATCACGTCGCTCTTCTCATTTCTGAGCTCGCAGTGAGTGCGTAAAGATGTCTAGAAAATAGTGTCTGCCGCCAAGTACGAGGGCCTGATGAGAAATTTCGCCTGAAGCTATGCAGCTAACATTACATAACTGTCGTGCTGTTTCTTCTTCAAGACAATTCTCAGCCGCATTCTGCAGGGGCAATGAAGATGCTCCTGCAACGTTTTCAAATGGAAATGTGAGATTACCCACAATACAGTACGCAATTGTCTCCCCCTGAGTTTCATCTCTGGTCACATGAACCGCTGTCTTTGAAGACAACATTTTGACACAGACAACGAGGTGTAGGCCAGCGTGGAGAATTGGCGGAAAGCACTGGCGGCTGCCTTCTATGATGAGGCTATTGAAAAGTTGGTACAACGCTATGACAAAAGTCTAAGTCAGAACGGCGACTACGTAGAGAAGTAGCTGAGAGGTGTAGCTAATTGTTACAAGTAAAACATTTCTGATGTTCACTGTGGTTTCAATTTGGCAATCAATCGGAGCTTACTTTCCGAACAGGCCTCGTATAATGACTGCCCATTCGTCTCTGTTCCGCTTACAGTCTTTCCTTACTACGTCACGTGCCCGTAACTCCACCAGGCGCTATTCAACCTCGCGCTGGCGAGTGGATGTTTTTGCTCATCAGTGTGTACTAACAATAACTAGCTCTCATTTAATTATCTCCATTTTGAAATGGGTCATGCTCTAAACTGGTAGCAATCAATAAAAACAGGTATATAAAAAAAGGAGCTCTGGGGCAGAAGTATTACAATGCATTTCATACGATTTGTACGTGCATAACAGCACACACGAGATTTATTCAAGTTTATGAAGTCATACCTGCTCAACTATGTACGGTACGAGGATACAATTTTGCACGTACATTCAGGGCTGTATGTATGCAAAATCTGAAGTCTGTGACGCGGGCCCGTGACGAACAGTCGCCCTGACTGCGGGTTCAGTGCAGCCCTTCTGTCCGCCGCGCCACTAGGAGGGGGAGGGTTGCTTTTACGCCTGGGAGAGTTGCCGGGTACTCAGTCTCACAGCAGACTAGGTGCTCTTGGTGCCGTCCTGGAGAGACTCGAAAGAGGAAGCAGCTGTACTTCTACCGAGGATCGAACCCAGCACCTCCAAAGTCAGAGTCTTTTGGGCTACCCAGAAGGCCACCACGGCTCTGCTGCATGTATATCTGCCTATCAAAAGTGTTGAGAGTAGAAGCAGTAGTAAAAAAAAAAAAGTCTCGTCTGATGTTGAAGTCATACTGCTTGACCAGCGAACATGCAGTAAGCGATGAACTTTCTTTCTTTCATTATTTTGTGGGAGGTGGCGTCAGCGAGAAAAAAATGTTTCGGAAAGACTTGAAATTGTGTGTAACATCTGTTGGAAATCACAAACATCTCTGCCGGCCATTGTGGCCGAGCGGTTCTAGGCGCTTCAGTCCGGAACCGCGCTGCTGCTGCGGTCGCAAGTTCGAATCCTGCCTCGGGCATGGATGTGTGTCATGTACTTAGGTTCGTTAGGGTTAAGTAGTTCTAAGTTCTGGGGGAATGATCACCTCAGATGTTAAGTCCCATAGTGCTCAGAGCCATTTGAACCAACAAAGATCTCTGATTTCGAAACACTGGGTGAACAGTCTGGGGAATTTGCGCGACATTCAAGACATATAAATAATTTCAAACATTAATACTGGAGTTTTTTGTTAAACCCTTCACGTAAAATTATTTAAAATTTCCAATTGGGTCAGTAATTATATATAAAGTAGTGAAAATGAATTTTTTGTTGCCCCGGAAGTGGTCAGATGGGCAACCCCAACTGGGTGTGGGTGACGAGGTGACCGTTTTATCGTTTAGAAATAAATAAACAAACTTTAATAATGGAGTTTTTTGTTAAACCCTTCACGTAAAATTATTTAAAATTTTCAATTGGGTCAGTAATTATATATAAAGTAGTGAAAATGAATTTTTTGTTGCCCCGGGAAGCGGTCAGATGGGCAACCCCAACTGGGTGTGGGTGACGAGGTGACCGTTTTATCGTTTAGAAATAAATAAACAAACTTTAATACTGGAGTTTTTTGTTAAACCCTTCACGTAAAATTATTTAAAATTTTCAATTGGGTCAGTAATTATATGTAAAGTAGTGAAAATGAATTTTTTGTTGCCCCGGGAAGCGGTCAGATGGGCAACCACAACTGGGTGTGGGTGACGAGGTGACCGTTTTATCGTTTAGAAATAAATAACCAAAATGATCCGACATGGTTTGACTACACTGTTGGCAGTAAGCCTATGGAATCGGTGACAACCTTCAAGTGTCCAGGAGTTCCGTTCTGAGTGGCTTAAGGTGGTGCAAGCAGGTGAACCTAGCCGTAGGTATGCCAGGTGGCAGTCTCAGACTTGTTATTAGAATCCTGAGGAGGTGCCGATGCGCACTAAAGAGGCTGCTTGTAAATCCTTCCTTCAACCGATTGTTGTGTACTCTTTGTTGATCTGCAACATTCACGAACTTGTATTAACGTAAGAGACAGGAAATATGCAAATAAGAGTTTCGCGGCTCTTCAAAGGTTTGTTCAGTCAGTGTGAGAGTGTCACAGAGACGCTCAGAACACTCCAGTGGGGGCAGACATACACCAGAGCGCTCGTGCAGCACAGAGAACCTTACTCGTAAATCTCCGACCGGCCTCATTCCAAGAGGAGTTGAGAAACACATGGCTTCCTCCAGCATACGCCTTCTTCTTTGAGCACAACACTTGAAATCGGAGAAATTCTGTCTCATACGGGGAAAGGGGGAACAGCTATAGGTTCTCCAGAAACTAGAGAAGGAAGGTGAAAAATGAATCTAGTTGTATTTACATCCACCACCACACACCGTATGGTGACTTACAGAGAATGTATGTAGCTTGCGCTGCAAGTTAAACACAGTGTCTTTCTGGTAAAGAAAAAACTAATTTTTAAACGTTTTTACGCCCGGTGCTATTTGTCCAAGATATTTTCATTGGAGCGAGAGCACACTCATAAAATATTTGTGGTAAGTGAGAAAATGGCATCAAGGATTGTGGATGAGCAAACATGTGGAATGATACTGGCCACCAACAACAATATCCTCTCCCTTGTTTCCTTGGTACAAGACACTACGGTAGCAGCGAGGATACTACACTCCTGGAAATGGAAAAAAGAACACATTGACACCGGTGTGTCAGACTCACCATACTTGCTCCGGACACTGCGAGAGGGCTGTACAAGCAATGATCACACGCACGGCACAGCGGACACACCAGGAACCGCGGTGTTGGCCGTCGAATGGCGCTAGCTGCGCAGCATTTGTGCACCGCCGCCGTCAGTGTCAGCCAGTTTGCCGTGGCATACGGAGCTCCATCGCAGTCTTTAACACTGGTAGCATGCCGCGACAGCGTGGACGTGAACCGTATGTGCAGTTGACGGACTTTGAGCGAGGGCGTATAGTGGGAATGCGGGAGGCCGGGTGGACGTACCGCCGAATTGCTCAACACGTGGGGCGTGAGGTCTCCACAGTACATCGATGTTGTCGCCAGTGGTCGGAGGAAGGTGCACGTGCCCGTTGACCTGGGACCGGACCGCAGCGACGCACGGATGCACGCCAAGACCGTAGGATCCTACGCAGTGCCGTAGGGGACCGCACCGCCACTTCCCAGCAAATTAGGGACACTGTTGCTCCTGGGGTATCGGCGAGGACCATTCGCAACCGTCTCCATGAAGCTGGGCTACGGTCCCGCACACCGTTAGGCCGTCTTCCGCTCACGCCCCAACATCGTGCAGCCCGCCTCCAGTGGTGTCGCGACAGGCGTGAATGGAGGGACGAATGGAGACGTGTCGTCTTCAGCGATGAGAGTCGCTTCTGCCTTGGTGCCAATGATGGTCGTATGCGTGTTTGGCGCCGTGCAGGTGAGCGTCACAATCAGGACTGCATACGACCGAGGCACACAGGGCCAACACCCGGCATCATGGTGTGGGGAGCGATCTCCTACACTGGCCGTACACCACTGGTGATCGTCGAGGGGACACTGAATAGTGCACGGTACATCCAAACCGTCATCGAACCCATCGTTCTACCATTCCTAGACCGGCAAGGGAACTTGCTGTTCCAACAGGACAATGCACGTCCGCATGTATCCCGTGCCACCCAACGTGCTCTAGAAGGTGTAAGTCAACTACCCTGGCCAGCAAGATCTCCGGATCTGTCCCCAATTGAGCATGTTTGGGACTGGATGAAGCGTCGTCTCACGCGGTCTGCACGTCCAGCACGAACGCTGGTCCAACTGAGGCGCCAGGTGGAAATGGCATGGCAAGCCGTTCCACAGGACTACATCCAGCATCTCTACGATCGTCTCCATGGGAGAATAGCAGCCTGCATTGCTGCGAAAGGTGGATATACACTATACTAGTGCCGACATTGTGCATGCTCTGTTGCCTGTGTCTATGTGCCTGTGGTTCTGTGATCATGTGCTGTATCTGACCCCAGGAATGTGTCCATAACGTTTCCCCTTCCTGGGACAATGAATTCACGGTGTTCTTATTTCAATTTCCAGGAGTGTATATTCACATCATCAGTGGGTATGTAAAAGATTACAGTAACATTGGCTCTGAGCACTGTGGGACTTAACTTCCGAGGTCATCAGTCCCCTAGAACTTAGAAGTACTTAAACCTAAAGAAACTAAGGACATCACACACATCCATGCCCGAGGCAGGATTCGATTCGAACCTGCGACCGTAGCGGTTGCGCGGTTCCAGACTGTAGCGCGTAGAACCGCTCGGCCACCCTGGCCGGCTACAGTAACATTTCTCTGCGGCAGTTAAGAGATTGCAGGGCACTCTCACTACTGAGTCGGTGTTATGCTGCTTCATGTTCTTACGAAATATGATCTTTACTGCGATTTGACTTCATACGTTATGATGAAATGGTGGGCAGTAGTTAATGGTCTTCTTTGAGTGCTATAGGGAACGAATGATGGTAAGCTTTACCTGCGTTCATTGTAGATCGGCAATATAACAGAGGATGGGCCCTTGTTAGGGAGGAAGCTGACAAAAGAACTGTGAACGTTCTGCGAACTTCCGTGGGACAGGGCGACTGGCGCCCACACGTCCAGGCTCTGTTTCAAAACATATTTGTGAAAGTACGACGCGTTTAGCGAATTTATGGCTGTTCTTTGGAAACTTTGAAAACACCGCGACCGGCTTCCCACCGGTCATCATTCACAACTATGGAGACCTAAGTCTCCTGAACAGAGAATTTAACAATAAGCACAGCCCCACAACATACTACTCCAAGCTCACCGGGGAACACGCCGCACTGTACGTGGCGAACAAGGCAGACTACACGAATCTACTGGACTTTCTCAAAGAAAGGAAGGTAGAACACTTCACGTACAGGACAGTCTTGGAAAAAACACAACAGTACGTGATTAAGGGGATAGACTCACGAACCCCGACAACACGGTACACAACGAACTCTCTGCTCTCGGGTGGGAGTGCATTCGGGTAAACCGGATGTCAGAGTTCGGCACAGCGAGACCGTCACATAACTACATGGCGGAGCTGGCCGACACGGCCAAATCCCGCGACCTGCTGAAGTTAAAATTATTTCTTCACATGGTCGTTAATGTAGAGGTGTACAACACGCCGCGCACCCCCCAACAATGCCACAACTGCCAGCGCTATGCGCACGCGGGTATCAGATGCGGTCTCGCACCCCGCTGCCGTATTTGCGCCGGCGGTCACACAATCCAACGCTGCAAACTCCCCAATACAGCACCTCGCAAGTGCGCCAACTGTGGTGCTGCCCATCCGGCAAACTACAGAGGGTGCATTGCATACAAAGCAGCTCTGAGGCGCAAAATCGCCAAACATGCGAAACCAACCGCCATCACAGTTCCAAAACCGCCCCCGCGCCCAGTAAGAAGTGGATTATCCTTCGCTGGAGCGGTCGCTGGCAGCCCCAGCAGCGCGGGACGGTCAGAGGAGCCCCAGAGCTCAGAACACGCTCAGCAAACATCCCCAGCAACAGGCACACAACAGACATGCACAACAAATGACACCACACCCGCACCGGGCACACCACACGAAACAAGCAACAACACCACCCTACCCCCTGAGATCGCGAACTGCACCCCACCACAGGCTACAGAAAACGCACACACACAGGGACAACCACAGCGCCAGAGGAGGAGGAGAAGGAGAAACAGCCGCAGCACGAGGAACACGACCGCACCACAACAAGTACACAGTCAACAGAACACCAACACCCACGAACACATCCCGGACACCAACTCAACAACCCACATCACACACCCACTCACCTCAGAAAATACACAGGCGCCCACAACTGCCACACGAACAACCGACTCGCAGGCCAGCCCTCACCAAACGCCAACACTGGAACAAGCGGCCGCTAACACGACCAACAACTCCCAGGCCGACATGACCAACATCACAACAACATTCCAGAGAATAATGGAAACATTATTCCCCGGACGCACGACCACCGAAATAGTCACGAAGATTATGGGGTGTGTCTCACAACTCTTTATGCAGTTCATGTCGGGTACGCTCAACTGGACTAGCTTCCAAGCCACTATCACACCGCTCTTTACACTACTACATGGATAATACACCACACCAGCCCCGAAACGCAGACTTAAACACAGTCACACAGATCCTGTTTTGGAATGCCAACGGGATCGCAAACAAAAAAAAACAAAAAAAAAAAGCCGAGATGGCCGCGTTCATGGAGCGAAAGGGTATCCGAATCGCTCTTGTGAACGAAACACTGCTTACGCCTCGCAAACAACTAAACCTCCCAGGTTATTGCGTCTATCGTACCGACCGAGCGGATGGCAGGAGGGGAGGTGGCACGGCAGTCATCATACACAGAGACACAGACCACACGAACATCGAGCTCCCAGCACTTGAAAGACTAGAGGCTACGGCCGTCAGGGTCAAGTTCAACGGAGCCAACACCACACTGGTATCGATATACAATACTCCTAAAAACATAGTAACACGCGATATCAGCACAGTACTCAACATGGCACCGCGGGTAATAGCCGCTGGAGACCTCAACGCAAAACACACCGATTGGAACTCACGAATACGAACCTCCAACGGCAAGAAACTGTACGAACACGCACTAGGCCGAAACTACATTATACTTGGGCCGGACGTTCCCACGTTCGTGCCTACACAGGCCCGACATAGGCCAGACGTGTTAGACATAGCCCTCATAAAGGGCATCACATGCACACTCAACCTAACGGTTGAAAACGATCTGGACTCAGACCACATGCCTGTAATACTGCACATGGAAGAGACACTGCAGGACATTGAACCACGCAGGATGCTTAACTACAAACGTGCGAACTGGACACTGTTCAAGGAAACGCTTGATAGTCGCATTCCTGACACCCACGAAATTAACAACACACAGCAAATCGATGAGGCTGTGGAGGCTCTCACAACTGCCGTCCAAGACGCAATGACTGACGCCATTCCATTTACAACACCAAGACAACACTCGACGGTCCTGCCCCAGGAAATCCTGGGCCTTATATCAATGAGGAACCGCCTCAGGAGATACTGGCAGCGTACCAGGCGCCCGTTCTATAAACTGCACGTCAACAGACTCCAGGGCATAATACGGAATAAAATCCAAACATTCAGAAACGAACAATGGGGACAGAGACTCGCTCGGCTGGATACCACACGTCCTGGCGTGTGGCAGCTGGCCAGACACTTCACCAGGGAGAAACATTACATTCCCACGTTACAAGGACCAGACGGCCCAGCCTACTCCGCGACGGAGAAGGCAGAGCTTATGGCCACGACACTTGCAGCGTCCTTCATGCCGAATCTGGTTCCTTCAGACCCAGCATTCACACTTGAAACGGACCAGGAGGTTACACGACTTGTAGCCCAGCCCTCGCGCGACGTAATCAGACGTGCTAGCACAAATGAAGTCACATGGGCTATCAAGCACACCAACGCTAGAAAAGCCCCTGGGCCTGATGGCATTCAAAACCGTGTCCTCCAGGAGTTCACGGATAAAGCCGTAGAATACCTCACACACCTAACGAATGCCATCCTGACACACCAACACTTCCCTGACTTTTGGAAGGCGGCCAAGGTCCTGATGTTCAGGAAGCCAGGGAAAGACCACTCCCTCCTACAAAATTACCGACCCATCAGTCTGCTGTGCTCGCTCAGCAAGATTGTTGAGAAGGTAATACTAAAACGTATCACTAGGCATTGCATCGCCAACGACACCCTAAGACCGGAGCAATTCGGCTTTAGGAATCACCACTCGACAACACAACAACTCCTCCGCGTAGTCGAACATATAACACACGGCTACAACATGAACAAAGCCACAGGGGCCGTGTTCCTAGACATCGAAAAGGCTTTCGATCGTCTCTGGCACAACGGACTCATACGCAAACTAAGCGAAGCTGGTTTCCCGGACGGACTCGTACGTCTCATACACTCATATCTCACGAACAGGTGTTTCAACACTAACGTGCAGGATAAACAATCAACACAACACGGTATCCAAGCTGGAGTACCCCAAGGAAGCATTCTGGGGCCCATCTTGTTTAACCTGTACATTAATGACTACCCAGCGACACGAAACACGACGTTAGCCGTCTACGCGGATGACACAGCCATCCTCGCGCAAGACTGGAAACCGTCGAACATCAACTCACGAATACAGACAGCACTCAGAACAGCTGAGCCTTGGCTGGAGCGATGGCGTATTAAAGTAAACGTCGACAAGTGCGAAGCAGTTCTGTTCACACGCAGACCGAAACTACTGCGCAAACACCAACACTGTAGACCGATAACACTACATACACGCCCAATACGTTTCCGAGAGAAAGTCAGATACCTTGGTGTCTGGCTGGACCGGAAACTTACATGGGGGGACCACATCGAATACGTGGCCAACCGAGCGCACGCGAGGCTCAAACAGCTCTACCCAATGCTCAACAGGGAAAGCACACTGAATAGGAGGGTGTCGAGGTCCTTATACACTACACTGAATAGACCTCTGATGACGTACGCAGCTCCCGTCTGGGGATACGCAGCTCCCACACGACTGCGCCGCCTGCAGATCATACAGAACAAAGTGCTACGAATCATTAGCAATGCTCCACGCTACACACGCACCGTGGATCTTCACCATGAATACCGCCTTGATACCCTCAAGGAAGTATTCAAAAAACACGCCACACGACTATACAGGAACTCGAGACACTCGAACAATCCTTTCATCCTCACTCTGGGAAACTACGATCACAACCACAGGTGGAAACACAAGCGACCAAAGACACTGCTAGCTAGGGCATAACCACCTATGGTAAACTAACATACGCAAACAGCGACAAACGTCGGTAATCCCCTGCATATCAGCAATACTGACTGGCAACTACCAGCTGCTATTAGAGCCGACCAACAGGCCACAGCAGGGACACCGACGAGCTCGCCCACAGACGCACGAACAATCTGCCAACACTCCCTCACACTGTGCCTCCGGTATATGACCTATCGGACACAAGACCGATAACAAACCTAACTGTTGCAGGTTGCAGGACGCTGAACGAGGACTCTGTACCAGCACCCAGCGCCAGCCGCCGAGCAGCACAAACGCACAACGTCAAGGTATCGACATGCATGATACCCACTACTAACAAAGCCTATCCTTGCACAACCTATCGCAGGCAGCAAGACAACCGCTACTGCTCTTGCCGCCCGACCTAACTTTCGCAGAGGTTTTTTTCCCTTGGCTCTTGCCTTGGCACTTTTTTCCCTCTGCCCTTCAAACCGCTACCCTTCGTCAGATTTCGACCAATCTATCTCCAGATGAGCGCGTATTAATGGTTAATCCTAACCAGACGTACGCAAACATCGCAGCACCCACATCCTGCGACACCTCACTTTAGTGAATACTAACCCTTATGCAGAGATGGCAGTAGACCTTTTGTGTTGGCCATCATGCCGGTGTGGGCGTGGAGGGGCTCCACCTCTTGTAAAAAAAAAAAAAAAAAAGGATGCACCAGGGGAGATAACAAGCTGTTTATGGAGGGCTGTGCTTCCGTCCTGAGCATTTTGTTAGCAAGGGACATGACAAACGCGTGGGAAAGAAGCTGCAAAGCTGAATCTTTTTTCCATTTTCTCGCAATTAACTTTAAAATTTCTGATTGGTCAAATCGGTGTTTGCAGAGCAAAGGCCGCTCACAGAACTAAGAATGCTAGGCTCCAGCTCATGATTGGCTTGTGCAAAAGTAGGGGGAGTCTATAACCTAAAATGTACTTTTGGTACCGAGCTGAGGAGGAAGCGAGCAGAAAGGAAAAAGTCACTCTTGTACTGGCACTTCGCTAGTAAAGAACTGCAGGTCCCTACCTAAACGGTGAGACTTGTGTCCTTCGCTAGTGTGCCACTTAGATGCTGTGCCAGTCACCTTCTGAACTGTCAGAGGTACTGCTTCTAGCATCACGCACACATCGAGTGATGCGTGGGTGTACTTATTTGTATTGAGTCGGCCGTCTAAACATTTGACAAATTCCGTCACACACAGTTGTGGCACAGAGTCAAACTAGTTTGGCAGAACACTGGAATCCATTGGGGTTTCAGAGGCTCATGGGAAAGTACCTGTGTTCCGAATTAACGGAACATGAGACCGAGTACTTACATTTTTCGGGAACATGCCATTAATAACAGACTGCCGCCGTCCATGACTTCAATCGCCGTATGCATCGTGGTTTGCCGCCTTGACCAGTAGGAGGGTAAAGTATTCGCTACTGTAGCGTAGGACTCAGCACCCTGTTATTTCGAACCATATTTTTCTTTTTCGAATAGTAGAGTATAGATGCTTGGTGGTGGCGTAGTTTTCTGCCATAACCCGGATTCACGTGTATGAAGTCAGATAAAGCGATTAGTGTTCTGGTTAGTGTTGTGTGTCGATTCCCAGGTGATCACCTTGTACACCATAGACCTCATGTTAGTGAAAGCGTTTGTTAAATATAAACGTTTGTGTAATGTTCCTTTCGTCATTTTTGTTGTCTTTTAATGTTAATAATGAATAAATCTACTGTGATTTAGATCAAAACTTCTCCCTGAATTCTGATTAACAGTTCCTTCCTATTTTTTTTTCTTTTACAGTCTGGATTAGATAATAAGTAGAAGCTTTTCAAAAAAAATGGTTCAAATGGCTCTGAGCACTATGGGACTCAACATCTTAGGTCACAAGTCCCCTAGAACTTAGAACTACTTAAACCTAACTAACCTAAGCACATCACACACACCCATGCCCGAGGCAGGATTCGAACCTGCGACCGTAGCAGTCCCGCGGTTCCAGACTGCAGAAGCTTTTCATTTGGCGTACTTTCCCAGGATCTGTTATTTTATCAACCAAGCTTTTCACAGTTAGAACGCGCACTAGAGTTCATTACTAAAAAAATGGTTCAAATGGCTCTGAGCACTATGGGACTCAACACCTGAGGTCGTCGCCTACAACTTAGAACTACTTAAACCTAACTAACCTAAGGACATCACACACATCCATGCCCGAGGCAGGATTCGAACCTGCGACCGTAGCGGTCACGCGGTTCCAGACTGAAGCGCCTAGAACCGCACGGCCACACCGGCCGGCAGTGCATTACTGTTTTTCGTGTTTAGTGTTGTTTCCAGGGCAGGGTTGAGTGATTACCGTGAAGGACTTGCCGTCTACATGTGTGAGTCAATGTGATCAACACCTGACCGACTTTGAAAAGCCGGCCGCGGTGGTCTAGCAGTTCTAGGCGCTCAGTCCGGAGCTGCGCCACTGCTACTGTCGCAGGTTCGAATCCTGCGTCCGGCATGGATGTGTGTGATGTCCTTAGGTTAGTTAGGTTTAAGTAGTTCTAAGTTCTAGGGGACTGATGGCAATAGATGTGAAGTCCTATAGTGCTCAGAGCCATTTGAACCATTTTTTTGACTTTGAAAAGGCCCTCACTGTGGATCTGATTCTGCTAACTGGTCGAATAGTGCAGTGTCCAAAATTTCTGAGGTATTCAGGTGGTACAATAGCCCGTTGCTGGGCTGTTGGGGAATGTGAGGCCGATCATACTTGTCGTCAAGGTTTCAGCTCGACAACGAGTGACCACCGTAAGAGAGGAGGGCCGTATTGTGCCCGAAGCGCATTGCAACCCCTCCACTCATGTGCCTGCCACCCAAGAACAAACAATGGACTTCCTGCAATATTCTGCAACTTCTTCAATCACTGGTCGGAGATTAGCAACACACGGATTAGGGAATTACGGTCCTGTGCATCGGCTGTCGCTAACATCATTAACAAACAACTGCATTTCGGGTGGTGCAGTGACGCGGAAGCATGGATTGCTGCTGAACGGCATCGCATTGGGTTCAGCGATAAATCGTGGTGCTGCAGTACCGCAGATGACGATCGCTGGGGAGTATGGCGACGACCTTTGGAGCAGTACCATTCTTTCAGTGCTTCAGAGGGGCGCAGTTGTGTTACTCTTGACGTCACGGTCTGAGGAGCCATTCGTTATGATTACAGTTCAGGGACAGCATGTGTCCTCACGTGTTCCCTTTCACGCAACAGATTCGTGGTGCCATTTTTCAGCAGGACAATGCTCTTCCACACGACACTTCACTCTATGGCCAGTCTGCGTAAATGATGATGCAGTCTGGTGGCCACCAAGATAGAATATGTATGGGACCAACTCCGATGTCAACTCCGTCCCAGTGCCAGAATCCGGGATATCACAGACTAGTTTCAACAGCTGTGGGTCAGGTTGCCTCAGGAGAGAATACAACAGCTGTATGACACACAGAGTACGCATCAGTCCAGAGGGGTTACTACCTCACGATGACAAGTGAGTTAAAAGTGCCAAGCCGGCCGCGGTGGTCTAGCGGTTCTAGGCGCTCAGTCCGGAGCCGAGCGACTGCTACGGTCGCAGGTTCGAATCCTGCCTCGGGCATGGATGTGTGTGATGTCCTTAGGTTAGTTAGGTTTAAGTAGTTCTAAGTTCTAGGGAACTTATGACCTCAGCAGTTGAGTCCCATAGTGCTCAGAGCCATTTTTGAAAAGTGCCAAGTTCTTTCTAAATTTGATTTGCTTCTATAATCTCTGATCTAACATCACACACTCTCTCAGCATGTGAACTTCCCTCCTTCCCTTTTAGGTACTTCATTTTCTATGTCATGTAATCTTTTCAAACACGAATGGTTTCTTGACAGCAAACGGATACTGAGAGAAATGAGAAAGAAACCGAGTCAAAGTCTCCTTCACATTCACTAACAAGAGCAGCAAATTTGTCCATAAGCCTTTGAAGATGGTCTTCAGTATTTGGAATGGAAGCTGCATTGTCAGCGAATAAAAAGTTGATTTCAATGTTTCTCAGGATTATTACTTTACATCGTATATTAAATATCAAAAATTAAAAACATCCCACAAGTTAAAGCTAGACTAAAACTTTCAGGAACCAGGACGATAGCTTCTTTGGAATCAGAAACCTATTATGCAATTTAAAAAGTATGGTACTCTACAAGGAAATTTAAATATGTGAAGTACGTGCTTCACAACATTTACAACAGCGGGACTACTCTGCTATTCCACACACTGGCCTGGTATTGGTCATCTTATGGCAGAGGTTCCCTACATTTCTGAGAATTTTTATTAGCCCTGAATGTAACCAGAGATTAGCTAGTGACTTCAGTCCACTCCCCCCAATCAACATTAACACCCAACTAAAATTTAAAAGAAAAGAATTTTATTTGAACATTTTGATTTTTAAAGTAACGAAAGAAAACTATAATTTAAACTTAAGGGACAATGAGACAATTGGTTCTCCTTATTTCTATCAACTATATACACTATGTGAACAAATGTTTCAGGGCACCTTGCAGAAATAATTACACGTTCGTGGCGCCCTCCATCGGTAATGCTGGAATTCAATATGGTGTTGCCTGACCCTTAGCCTTGATGACAGCTTCCACTCTCGCACGTTCAATCAGGTGCTGGAAGGTTTCTTGGGTAATGGCAGCCCATTCTTCACGTAGAGCTGCACCGAGAAGAAGTATCGATGTCGGTCGGTGAGGCCTGGCATGAAGTCGGCGTCCCAAAACATTCCAAAGGTGTTCTACAGGATTCAGGTCAGGACTCAGTGTAGGCCAGTCCGATAGAGGGACGTTATTGTCGTGTAACCACTCCTCCACGGGCCACGCATTATGAACAGATGCTCGATCGTGCTGAAAGATGCAGTCGCCATTCCTGAACTGCTCACCAACAGTGGGAAGGTGCTTAAAACATCAATGTAGGCCTGTGCTGTGATAATGCCACGCGAGACAACAAGGGGTGCAAGCCCCCTCTGTGAAAAACACGACCACACCATAACACCACCGCCTCCGAATTTTACTGCTGGCCCTACAGACACTGGCAGATGACGTTCACCGGGCATTCGCCATACCCACACACTAACATCGGATCGCTACATTGTGTACCGTGATTTGTCACTCCACACAACGTTTTTCTACTGTTCAATTGTCCAATTATTACGCTCCTTGCACCAAGTGAGGCGTCGTTTGGCATTTACCGGCGAGATGTGTGGTTTATGAGCAGGCGCTCGACAATGAAATCCAAGTTTTCTCACCTCCTGCCTAACTGTCTTAGTACTTGGTTGGATCCTGACGCAATTTGGAATTCCTGTGTGATGGTCTGGATAGATGTCTGCCTATTACACATTACGACCCTCTTCAACTGTCGGCGGTCTCTGTCAGCCAACAGACGAGGTCGGCCTGAACGCTTTTGTGCTGTACGTGTCCCTTCACGTTTCCACTCCACTATGAACTCGGACACAGTGGACCTAGGGATGGTTAGGATTATGGAAATCCCGCGTACAGGCGTATAACACCAGTGACACCCAATCACCTGACCACGTTCGAAGTCCGTGAGTTCCGCGGAGCGCCCCATTCTGCTCTCTCACGATGTCTAATGACTACTGAGGTCGGTGACATGGAGTACCTGGCAGTAGGTGGCAGCATAATGCACCTAATACGAAAAGTGTACGTTTTTGGTGGCGTCCGGACACTTTTGATCACATAGTGTACATAAATCTCAGTGCATAGCAAGTCCCATCTCAACTCCTCCTCAGGAAAGAAAGCTAATAGACAAGTGTTACGAAAAATGCTTGCTCTGCATTACAAATCTCCCTAGCCGACTTGCTTCACCCATACTGTGTACCCACATTTAAAATCAACCGAATTCAAATGCTTGTATATGGTCAAACATCGCTCTCCCAGCCATTGTCAGTTTTCGTGGCCACAGCAGCTACTTCTCAGTCAAATCGCTCCTCAGTTACCGAGCGAGGTGGCGCAGTGGTAAGACACTGGACTCGCATTCGGGAGGACGACGGTTCAATCCCGCGTCCGGCCATCCTGATTTAGGTTTTCCGTGATTTCCCTAAATCACTCCAGGCAAATGCCGGGATGGTTCCTCTGAAAGGGCACGGCCGACTTCCTTCCCCATCCTTCCCCAATCCGATGAGACCGATGACCACGCTGTCTGGTCTCCTTCCCCAAAACCAACCAACCAACCGCTCCTCAGTTAACCTCACAAGGGCTGAGTGCACATCTGCTGCCAACACCTCTCGGTAGACCGGAACGGTCACCCATCCTAGTGCTAGTCAAGCCCGGCAGCGCTTAACTTTGGTGATCTGACAGGAAACACCGTATTATCTACGTCTACATGGATACTCTGCGAATCAGATTTAAATGTGTGGCAGACGATTCATCGAACTGCCTTCACAATTCTCTTTTATTCCAATCTCGTATAGCGCGCAGAAAAAACGAACACCTATATCTTTCCGTGCGAGCTCTGATCTCCCTATTTTACTGTGATAATCGCTTCTCCGTATACAGGTCGGTGGTTAGAAAATATTTTTACATTCGGAGGAGAAAGCTGGTGACTGAAATTTCGTGAGAAGTTCTCGTCGCAAGGAGAAACGCCTTTGTTTTAATTATGTCCAACCCGAATCCTGTATCATGTCCATGACACTCTCTCCGCTATTTAGCGATAATACAGAACGTGCTGCCCTTCTTTGAACGTTTTCGATTTACTCCGTCAGTCCTATCTGGTAAGGATCCCACACCGCGCAGCAGTTTTCTAAAAGAGGACGGACAAGCGTAGTGTAAGCAGTCTCTTTAGTAGATCTGTTACATTTTGTAAGTGGCCTGCCAATAAAACGCAGTCTTTGGTTATCCATCCCATAACATTTTCTGTGTGGTCGTTGCAATTTAAGTCGTTCGTAGTTGTAATTCGTAGGTATTTAGTTGCATTTACGTCCTTTACATTTGACTGATTTATCGTGTAAACGAAGTTTAAAGGATTCCTTTTAGCACTCAAATGGATGACCTCACACTTTTCGTTATTTAGGGTCAACTGCCATTTTTCGCACCACACAGGTATGTTTTCTAAATCGTTTTGCAGTTTGTTTTGATCTTCTGATGACTTTACTAGTCGATAAACGACAGCGCCATTTGCAAACAACCGAAGATGGCTGCTCAGATTGTCTCCCAAGTCGTTCATACAGATAAGGAACAGCAAAGGGCCTGTAACAGTACCTTGGGGAACGCCAGAAATCACTTCTGTTTTCCTCGATGACTTTCCGTCAACTACTATGAACTGTGACCTCTCTGATAGGAAATCAAGAATCCCGTCACATACCTAAGACGACACTTAATTAGGACGCAATTTCGCCACAAGCCGCCTGCGTTGTACAGCGTCAAAAGCCTTCTGGAAAACCAGAAATACGGAATCAATTTGAAATCCCTTGTCAATAGCACTCTACACTTGGTGGGAGTAAACACCTAGTTGTGTTTCACAAGAACGATGTTTTCTAAATCCGTGTTGACTGTGTGTATCCACCGCAGGAAGGCCTTTGAAGTTAGGAAGTGTCCTTACAAATAGAGATGGAGGTTTCACCTTAAATTGTGCGTGGAATTCTGATTACTATTAATACTCTTTAATAACAACTTCTGATGTTGGTCATCTTTTATTGTGTGTTGGCGCTAGTATTTTGTGATGTGCGTGAATGTATGTTGTCTTTCTACATATTCCACATTATAGTTCGTGGTCGGTGGAGACCCACCTACCGATGGTTTAAGGAGAGTTTGCAGGTGACTGATCAGGTTTACGGAGAGTTTGCAGGTGAATAATCAGGTTTAAGGCGAGTTTGCAAGTAAAAAATCTAAATTTTTGCCATTTTGCAAAGGACGCCCTACAATATTCTTCACTATTTCCTCCACAAAATGATAATAACTTCTCTTTGTGTGATTTTTAGACGTATTTTTTTAAATTTTAATACGTTACTTGCCTATCTATGAAACGAGCTAATTTCGGGCATGCATCCCTTTGTATACTATTCTAAAGCCTAAAAGTATGTAGTTGAATCAAATAATACGAAAAAATCGGTATAAATAAACTGGAATGCAAGGGACACATACAAAGGAGGATGGGCACACGCTTCAGATTCAGACTTCAGAGAATTTAAACAAACTCTTTACACCACCACACTGTCAGATGACAAACCTCTCAGGGGTCGACTGGCTGATAAAACAACAGATCAGCTTCAGCAGTATTATGGAATACTCAACAAGAATAACGGAAACGATTTATGAAGTATGAAGGAGGCATTCTTGGCCTTATAATTCTAAAACATCTCAACTGACAGATAGTCGATAAATTCTCTTGGCCCACCTGAACCTGAATCATGGTATACGTTCCGGAAGGCTGAAGTTTCAGGAGTGTATTTTGAACACAAAAGTACTGTTCCTGAAGCTCTTAAGGAAGCTATCAAGCGAGCTTATGGAAACATGGTTAACCCAGACCACTTCTAGATGGAATTCCATTGAGTCTTTAATAATATTATCTGAACAAGAGTGCCCAAATGTTTATTTGTGAAGCGGGGAACTAGTGATGCTGTATTAACATTTAATGAGGGAAACGTGGGGAGAATAGGAGTTCTAGCCCGTCTCCACGTCACCTGGGCCTGTCATATCGTAAAGTGGATGACATAATTAGACAAATCGAGACTTCCAGAGACATAGCGTGCAGTCGAGCTCACCACCAATGAAATAAGGTCAGCCAGAAGGAAGAAGCTTTTAGGCAAAGAAGACATTCCTGACTATGTTGTTGGGTGCTTTTGAACCTTCATTTCAAAATATGAGTGAGTTTACACCATTTTAATTTTTAAACGAGACTTTCTCAAAACGACTTTTTTTATACTTTACTAACTGTACCCGGCCACGCATTGCTGTGGCTCAGCCAGCTTCAAAGGGAAAGAAAGAAGAGAGAAAGCACCTGGTTTTGATACGTATGGAAATTGGATACGCGTCCTAATCTCCATCTCTCCCCCTGCCCCCTCTCTCTCCCCCTCTCTCAGTGCGTCACCTCCCGCGCCCCTGCCCCCACTTTCTCTGTCCATCTTCTCCTTCCCCATCTATTTCTTCCTTTCCGTTTCCTATGGTTATTCCTTATCCCCCCCCCCCCCCCTATGTCCATCTCCTGTTCCCTCCTTCCCTCTCACCTTGAGCCTTGTTTATTGTTACAACAAATTCAGATTCTATGTGGTATTCTAATCATAAACCAATAACCCATCAATACAACTTTCCTGTTTGTAACAACTTTTCACTATATTATATTGCATATACATTATGTGATCAAAAGTACCCGGACAACCCCAAAAACATACGTTTTTCATATTAGGTGCATTGTGCTGCCAGGTACTCCATATCAGCGACCTCAGTGGTCATTAGACATCGTGTGAGAGCAGAATGGGGCGCTCCGCGGAACTCACGGACTTCGGACGTGGTCAGGTGACTGGGTATCACTTGTGTCATACGTCTGTACGCGAGATTTCCACACTCCCGAACATCCATAGGTCCACTGATGCGATGTGATAAGTCGAAACGTGAAGGGACACGTACAGCACAAAAGCGTACAGGCCGACCTCGTCTGTTGGCCGACAGAGACCGCCGGCATTTGAAGAGGGTCGTGATGTATAGTAGGCAGACATCTATCCAGACCATCACACAGGAATTTCAAACTGCATCAGGTTCCACTGCAAATACTAAGACAGTTAGACGGGAATTGAGAAAACTTGGATTTCATCGTCCAGCGGTTGCTCATAAGCCACACATCACGCTGGTAAATGCCAAACGACGCCTCGCTTGGTGTAAGGAGCGTAAACGTTGGACGATTGAACAGTGGAAAAACGTTGTGTGGAGTGACGAATCACGGTACACAGTGTGGCGATCCGATGGCAGGGTGTGAGGATGCCCGGTGAACGTCATCTGCCAGCGTGTGTAGTACCAACACTAGAATTCGGAGGCGGTGGTGTTACGGTGTGGTCGTGTTTTTCGTGGAGGGGGCTTGCACCCCTTGTTATTTTGCGTGGCACTGTCACAGTACAGACCTACATTGGTGTTTTAAGCACCTTCTCGCCTCCCACTATTGAAGAGCAATTCGGAGATGTCAGTTGCATCTTTCAATACGATCGAGCACCTGTTCATAATGCACGGCCTGTGGCGGAGTGGTTACACGACAATAACATCTCTGTAACGGGCTGGCCTACACAGAGGTCTGAGCTGAATCCTATAGAACACCTTTGGGATGTTTTGGAACTCCGACTTCGTGTCAGGCCTCCCCGTCTGACATCGATACCTCTCGTCAGTGCAGCACTCCGTGAATAATGGGCTGCCATTCCTCAAGAAACCTTCCAGCACCTGATTGAACGTATGCTTTCGAGAGAGGAAGCTGTCATCAAGGCTAAGGGTGGGGCCAACACCATACTGAATTCCAGCATTACCGATGGAGGGCACCGCGAACTTGTAAGTCATTTTCAGCCAGGTGCCCGGATACCTTTGATCACATAGTGTATGTATTTATATATTTAAAAGTATATAGTCTACATGTATCTAAACGTTTGTTACAGTAAAGTGTAAAAATTAGAAGTAAATCGGAAAGGTACATTTTAAGATTTTTGGCAATGTTTTCCCTTTATATATTTCTTATATATATTTTATGTTATTAAAAAGATGCATATACACTCCTGGAAATGGAAAAAAGAACACATTGAAACCGGTGTGTCAGACCCACCATACTTGCTCCGGACACTGCGAGAGGGCTGTACAAGCAATGATCACACGCACGGCACAGCGGACACACCAGGAACCGCGGTGTTGGCCGTCGAATGGCGCTAGCTGCGCAGCATTTGTGCACCGCCGCCGTCAGTGTCAGCCAGTTTGCCGTGGCATACGGAGCTCCATCGCAGTCTTTAACACTGGTAGCATGCCGCGACAGCGTGGACGTGAACCGTATGTGCAGTTGACGGACTTTGAGCGAGGGCGTATAGTGGGCATGCGGGAGGCCGGGTGGACGTACCGCCGAATTGCTCAACACGTGGGGCGTGAGGTCTCCACAGTACATCGATGTTGTCGCCAGTGGTCGGCGGAAGGTGCACGTGCCCGTCGACCTGGGACCGGACCGCAGCGACGCACGGATGCACGCCAAGACCGTAGGATCCTACGCAGTGCCGTAGGGGACCGCACCGCCACTTCCCAGCAAATTAGGGACACTGTTGCTCCTGGGGTATCGGCGAGGACCATTCGCAACCGTCTCCATGAAGCTGGGCTACGGTCCCGCACACCGTTAGGCCGTCTTCCGCTCACGCCCCAACATCGTGCAGTCCGCCTCCAGTGGTGTCGCGACAGGCGTGAATGGAGGGACGAATGGAGACGTGTCGTCTTCAGCGATGAGAGTCGCTTTTGCCTTGGTGCCAATGATGGTCGTATGCGTGTTTGGCGCCGTGCAGGTGAGCGCCACAATCAGGACTGCATACGACCGAGGCACACAGGGCCAACACCCGGCATCATGGTGTGGGGAGCGATCTCCTACACTGGCCGTACACCACTGGTGATCGTCGAGGGGACACTGAATAGTGCACTGTACATCCAAACCGTCATCGAACCCATCGTTCTACCATTCCTAGACCGGCAAGGGAACTTGCTGTTCCAACAGGACAATGCACGTCCGCATGTATCCCGTGCCACCCAACGTGCTCTAGAAGGTGTAAGTCAACTACCCTGGCCAGCAAGATCTCCGGATCTGTCCCCCATTGAGCATGTTTGGGACTGGATGAAGCGTCGTCTCACGCGGTCTGCACGTCCAGCACGAACGCTGGTCCAACTGAGGCGCCAGGTGGAAATAGCATGGCAAGCCATTCCACAGGACTACATCCAGCATCTCTACGATCGTCTCCATGGGAGAATAGCAGCCTGCATTGCTGCGAAAGGTGGATATACACTGTACTAGTGCCAACATTGTGCATGCTCTGTTGCCTGTGTCTATGTGCCTGTGGTTCTGTCAGTGTGATCATGTGATGTATCTGACCCCAGGAATGTGTCAATAAAGTTTCCCCTTCCTGGGACAATGAATTCACGGTGTTCTTATTTCAATTTCCAGGAGTGTATTAAAGAAGAAGGTACTAAAAACCTTTTGATACTAGACATCAATGTTGTGTCAAAATTTCAAAGTAATCGTTAAAGTACTTTCCGAGATACACAATTTTAAACAAACGAAGATTTACGTTTTTATTTCTGTGGCTTCTTGTGATAGCTATATGAAACTTTGTGACCTGTTTTATTATAACGCACCTATTATAACGTACCTATTGAATCACAACCATGGTAGAGATTTGAACTGGTATGCGTCTAGTGGCTCACATGTACTAATTTTGTCACTCGTATAATTTAAAAAAGTTAAATTGCTGTTTCTTTTGTATGTTATCTTAATTCTGCTACAGTAGACATTAAAAATATGGGTCAGTTGTCTGAAAAAGTTTTAGATTGTTTTCTTCAGTGGTTCCATAGATAAAGGTTCATCAACATGCCTTATTTAACACCATATGCATCAAACCAGTCTCGGGACTGAAGACCAGAACAACATACCGTACTACTGCAATAGTTAATCAATCATTACTAAACTGCGCTGCATTAACTTTGGTAAAGGTAAAATTCACTGCACATCCACAGAACACAGAGGGACCTTGAAATATAATAGTACATCACCAGCAACTTTAATATTTTTACATAGAAGATCCATACACATGCCCTTTCCTGTTCATTAATTATACGATGATTCCTGGTCCTTAGCAGTAGTGGTATTGTAGATGTAAAGGAGGATTTACCGATATCTCTGTTATATACTTCTCCAATGTGAAAGGTGCAATAAGCATTTGCGTCCCTACTATTAAATGTCGCAAGCCTGGGAACTGTTTTTACCTTATCACCATTATACCGTACTTACTGGATGTCGGCGGTGATTCTAACATTGAGTTTAACATATCGATCTTATCTCTGTTACACAGAGTCAGCTGCACGAGCAACAGCATGACTTTGCGCTAGCATATGGGGGGTAGTGGGGAGCCCCGCCGCCCCCCCCCCCCTCCCCCGCATCCCATCGATACTACACGTTCTTGACAAAGGTTCAAAAATGGTTCAAATGGCTCTGAGCACTATGGGACTTAACGTCTGTGGTCATCAGTCCCCTAGAACTCAGAACTACTTAAACCTAACTAACCTAAGGACATCACACACATCCATGCCCGATGCAGGATTCGAACCTGCGACCGTAGCGGTCACGCGGCTCCAGACTGAAGCGCCTAGAACCGCACGGGCACACAGGCCGGCTCTTGACAAAGGGATGAAGTAATTCATGCATCAGACATATACATAAGGGTTGCTTAAAAAGAGTCTAGATGATTTTCTAATTTTGACTCTTGCTTTTAATGGGGACTTAATAAGTACCGTAATATTGACAACTACGCTTCTCAGCTTTTGGTTACACATTGATCTTGCCAAAAGCGAGAAGCGTAGTTGGATATATTATGCTACATATTAAGCCCCTATTAAAGCTCTTTCGTTGTATTTATGGCTTGAAAATGACGTGCTGTACATCTGTTGAAATATAGACAGCTATCGAAGACGCCACGCTGCTCTGTTTCCTTAAGTTCTTTGTGAAGTATGTTATTTTAATTATAAATACAATTCAGTAGTAGAGACAGATTACAGGAAACTGTTAAGTACGTACTCCCGTGCGCAGGTGAGGTATTTTGTCCAGTAGCTGTGCAGAAAACAGATGTTAAACGGATCCCTGGAGTGCGTGAATGCTGTTGTGATGCTGTTCGCAGCATCTAGCCGTTTGGAGAATGCGCGTACAAACGTTGGAAGTCCAGGCACACAGCAGGTCTACGCCGAATCGTTGGGTGGGCAGCCATATCCCCCACACCAGCGCCTCTTCCTGTTGTACCCGGGGACGCACACCTAAACAAAAACAGATTACGAGCGCTGGGGCGAGAAATAACAAATCGTCCGCGACCGACGCTCAAACCTTCCCTTTCCCCCTCCACTCCCCCCCCCCTACCCCCAACTACCTCTCCGCCGAGTTCCGCTGTTGACCGCTCTCTATCGGGTGACATTTAATCGCTGCTGCCTGTGCGGTCTCGTCCACCGCTCTCAGCCTTCCCCTATTTTTACACATTTTTTTTACAACAGCGAGTTCGCTACACACGCACAACTCACCCCCGTAACTCGCTACGTGACGAATTGACTGACACGGGGTGTCGATCAGGCGCGCGCTCTATCTCCGCATATAAATATTGTTTCCCCCGGCAGGGCGGGGATTCACCGGCGTGGCAGGTAGCCTAGCTGCGAGGGGCGGCGTGCGGCCGTGATAGACGGGTTTGCTGCTGTTTCGCTTGTTGTTTTGGCCCGAGCACACCGCCGCTTGTACATTCCACTCACGGAGAACCCAGAAACCAAATCTCTAGTTGGGCTACATCCATAGAACCATGCACATTGTTTCATATTGCCATGTGCATATCTTTCTCTTGTTTATTTTTATATTTCACACATCAATATGAAGCTTCTCAGCCTTAAGGTTACTGGAAATGTTCCTATCGTAGTGTATATGTGTCTATAAATGATGATAGGTTCTTCGCCTTGCATTTTGCTGAATGGCCAAGGCATTTGTGCAGATGATACGAGCCACATAGTTAGGAACTTGCGCAAGGAATGTAAACGATGGAGTTTAACCATTTATTTAGAGAGAATGGACCATTTGGTTACTGGAGAAGTGAGTCAAGACCTCATGTTAGGTTTTCGGGTACCGTTTATCAAAACAAATTTGATGATCGGAGCGATGGCTGATGGGAGCAATTGTGAGGGGTATCCCAATTATTGTCGCTCCTGTCAGCCACCACTCTGAGTGTGAACATAGTTTGTGCGAACACTAGTAAGATCTGTGCTCTGTTTATAAATATTTGCGTGTCATTATTAACAAAGACGAATCTAGTCAATAAAATTCTTATGGGTTTGGGAGCGCATTGTCAACTGTAAAATTCCGATGTTTCGGTGACTATTGCAAGACGCCTTCGTCAGGGTGTATTGCTAAAGACGGTTCTAGTAAAAGCGAAATTAAGAACCACATTGAACAAGGTAGACAAACAACCAAACAATTGAGTTTTATGGAGCTGTGTGGTGTCAGTTGAGCTGTTTAGCATCCACTAAAAACGCTATGAGTCCGATCCCTGACGAGCTACAGAGAAGACAAGTTCCCTGTGAGATGAGGCAAATTTAAGAAAAACAATGTCATGCAATGGAAATGTCTCACTGAAAGAAAACTACTAGGGTTGGCCCAGCTAAGGGTGAAAGTACTGGTACGGCACCACACAGGGGTATATTAATGAAGGTACTCAACCAACTACAAAGGAAACAATAGGTCACTATAGCAATTTTGGTTTATTACCATAAAACAACAAGAAAATGATTTATCTACTGAATTAAGTATTGGTAAGTGGAGAAAAAGATTATAATTATGAAATAAAAAAAGGTATAATAATTTCAAGAAATTCGGTAGGAGTTCGTAATAACTACAGTGGAATAAGTCTTCTAAATGCTGGGTATAAAATTAATGCTAAAATAGCAAACAATAAGCTGAAGATTATAGCACACTCTCTTTTACTGGACGAACAATGTGGGTTCTGTAGAGGGAGATCTTACGAATATGTATTTAGCTTGGAACAGATATTGGAGAAGAGAAGAGAATTTAACTTAAAAAAATCTACATCGCAGCCGACGATTACGTAAAATCCTTTGACAATGTAGATATGGAGCAATAATGGAGTGTAATGAAAAAGAATGGATACCCTAAAGACTTCATTTAAATCACTGAACATACGTATTCAAAAATAAGAAACTGTTTAAGATCTGGAGAATAAAGGAGTGGGCGTAATGTTAATTAGTCAAGGAGTATGCCCTCTCCAAGTGGAAGGAACATAATGCACGATGGAATGAAAGTGAACAATATATACATAGATACTGCACTTTTTGCAGATCATTGATTCATCCTAGAGGACGATGGAGAGAAGTTTCAGAAATAAAACGTATGATAAATGACATTTATGAGAGGCATAATTTTCAGATATGTAGGACAAAAACGAAAGTTATGGCATGGCAAGGAAAACACCCAATTAGGGCCAAGATAATAATTCACGATCAATCAATGGAACAAGTTTCAAGGTTCTCTTATGGTAGTTGTGCTTTTATCTTTTAACAGGGATGAGGAAGTTAAGATTAAGGTTCATCAATTTCAGTACATGTGTGGGACAATTCCGCGAACGTTGAAGGGTTAGATGAGATACGAGGCGTAAATTTTATAAGACTATGACTATGAGAGTATTGATGTATGAAAGCGAGACCTGGGCAAAGAGAAAAAATATCGAAACAAAATGTGAGTCCCTAGCTCAGTGAACAGATACTCAATAAAAGACGAAAAACGTAATGAAGAGATAAGGCAGCAACTGATGAAGTTCTCTTTGAATGACAGGTTTTACAAAAGACGAGACAAATAGGGAAAATCACTATTGTAGAGAGGAGAACTATAGAAAACTGAAGCTTGCCCTTAGATATCGTTGTACCGGAAAAGGATATGTTGGTCGATCCATGAACAGGTGGCAGGAAAAGTTGGGTCAGAAGAGGCTAGTAGCGTAATCCAGGAAGAGGAAGTGACAAATGACAGTCTCCAACACAGCTTCCTCTTGTAATATGCATGGTTTCCATAATTAAAGTTGCAGTTTCAAAACGCTGTGGAAAGGGAATCGCTGTTCAGAATGACGTCAAATTTGAACAGCTTGTTATTGATGCGCGGGAAAACATCATGGGAAAAAAACGAACATTTGACCAATAGACGGGGCTATAGGCGTCTTAACATAAATGGAGTCAGCTACAAATGACAGATGAATCGCAATACGACAGCTGTGGTTTGAGATGCACTTTACACCAGTGTGCATGACTAAACAAGTTCGGCAATCAACAGTTGTGGCACTGTTAGTTAGGTAAGCCCATCCAGCACGGCAAGGTCGTACCACATCGGATGGGATAAATCTTCAGGCCAAAACCCACATAAAAATCAAAATGACATCAGTTTTCAATTGTCCTGGGGGCAGAAACAGCATAAGACGCAAAATGACCTCTGTTTCTAATTGTCGTGAGACTGGCGAAAGACATGTTTAGAACGCTGTCAGTCGTTTTTTTACCACAAGTTGAAACAACAAATCGAAGTGTCTGGGGGGGTCACGTTCAGAGTGTGTTCTGCAATGCAAGCCTTCAATTCAGATACAGTCCTAGTGTGTCACCGAGACGGAGCCGCAGACTTATGAAATGGTTCAACTGGCTCTGAGCACTATGGGACTTAACATCTGAGGTCATCAGTCCCCTAGAACTTAGAACTATTTAAACCTGAGTAACCTAAGGACATCACACACATCCATGCCCGAGGCAGGATTCGAACCTGCGACCGTAGCAGTAGCGCGGCCGCACGGCCACCCCGGAAGGCCCCGCAGACTTATACTCTAACACAGAGACAGGTTCCACATAGCAATACTATAGTGAACATAGCAGACTGAGGCTACATGGACAATAAAGAAGAGAGCTTGTAGTGCAGTACGTGGAAATTTGAATTATGTAGGTCTTCGTTAATGAATAAAGAATCCAGTTATTAACTGCGTGCAGTTTGTGTTATAGAACGAGGTTATCAGCCACCAATCAACATCCTCTCCTACCTTCCCATGGTACAGCTCTACAGAGACAACGAGACTATATAAAAGCGGAATCAACAATAGTCGATATCTAGATGTGTTAACTGCTGTTGTCCTTTAAATATGACATTTCTAATTGTCATTTTAATGGAAAAAGCACGTCTTCTTATCACTAATTACATCCAGTTTTCACTGTAAATATAAATTATTGTTTAACAATCTTCTACACGTTTTTTTCATCGCCGTGCGGGATTAGTCGAGCGGTCTTAGGCGCTACAGTCGTGGCCTGTGCGGCAGATCCTGGCGGGGGTTCGAGTCCTCCCTCGGGCATGGGTGTGTGTGTTTGTCCTTAGGATAATTTAGGTTAAGTAGTGTGTAAGCTTAGGGACTGACGACCTTAGCAGTTGAGGCCCATAAGAATTCACACACATTTGAACTTTTTTTTTCATCTTTACGCTTTTTACGCTTCATTTTTTTCATCTTTACGCTATTTACGCTTCACGGCAATCGTCGTGGACATGCACATTTGCTTAGAAACGTAGCAAAGCCGGGAATAGAACCTGGGCCACGTGCATGACAGGCAAATATTTTACAATAGCACTTCACAGCCTGACGAAAAAAATCACCATACTTTTGCGTGTTTAAATTCCTCAGCAAACTTCAAAGTCGATTTTTTCGAGGATATTTGAGAGTTGGGCAAGGGCCTTGCCGCAGTGCATACACCGGTTCCTGTGAGTTAAGCGCTGTCGGGCGTGGTCGGCACTTGGATGGGTGACCATCCAGATCTCCATGCGCTGTTGCCATTTTTCGGGGTGCACTCAGCCTCGTGATGCCAATTGTGGAACTACTCGACCGAATAGTAGCGGCTTCGGTCAAGAATACCATCTTAATGACTGGGAGAGCGGTGCGCTGACCCCATACCCCTCCCATCCGCATCCTCCACTGAGGATGACACGGCGGTCGGATGGTCCCGGTGGGCCACTCGTGGCTTGAAGACGGAGTGCTTTTATATATTATATCTGTGTGCTCCATACATACCATAAACATAAAAAAATTGAAAAATCGACGCCGTGTGGTCTCCTTGAAAGTTGAAGTTACGTGCCAGATTGAACTGTTGTGATTTAAGGCGTGTCGTATTGTTATTGATCCAACAGCAGTGCCCGCCTGACTTGACGCCACAGACTCGTGTTCGGTGGCAGTAACTGCGGAGCCCTCGCCACGACTGCAGGTGTGTGTACGTGTACGTATGTATGTATGTAACGCGGGGCATCGCTCACGCGCCGGGGTCGCCGGCTATCAGGCGGATTGCCGCCACAGGTGCGGGGGCGGCTGGGTGTGGTGGTGGGGGTGTAGTTGGGGGTGCCGCCGATTGCGTGGCCTCCGCTGTCGTTTGTCGTTTTGTCCGCCGCTCGATGGTTATTGCTTCGCCGCGGTCCGCGCCCGCAATCGTTCGGTCGCGAGCTGAGGGTGGCAAAAAGCGATGGGACCTGGGTGTAGCGGGGGACCACCAGCCAGCGCTGAGCAATCCGTGATCAGCGCACACACACACACACACACACACACACACACACACACACGTGACACACTACACCTCACGAGCACGCACACAACAACAAACACAGGTACACACAAGCACACCCACATAAACACCGCACTCATAATACACACACGCGCGCACGAATACACGCACGTACACACAGCATACACATACAAGTGTACTATAACTGGATAATAGCTAAAGCTCTTCGAATTCTGCATGGCTTTTCCATATTGAGACAGTACATAATTGTACCTAAAAGTTGCAGAAACTCCGATGCCTTGGAAGACAGTCTTGTGAAGTAATGCTCTTGAACTCGCCACTACTTTGTTCGACCTAAGAGCGATTCCATGCACTCTTTCTTTCGAACAGGTGTGCAGATCTATGGACCTATTTGAACTTTCTGGCAGATTAAAACTGTGTGCCGGACCGAGACTCGAAGTCGGGACCTTTGCCTTTCGCGGGCAAGTGCTCTACGAACTGAGCTACCCAAGCACGACTGACGCCCCGTCCTCACAGCTTTACTTCTGCCAGTACCTCGTCTCCTACCTTCCAAACTTTACAGAAGCTCTCCTGCGAACCTTGCAGAACTAGCACTCCTTGAGGAAAGGATATTGCGGAGTCATGGCTTAGCCACACGCTGTGGGATATTTCCACAATGAGATTTTCACTCTGCAGCGGAGTGTGCGCTGATATGAAACTTACTGGCAGACCTATATCTCTAACGTCGATCAGTTGTAGAATTTTGGAACACGTATTATGTTCGAGTATAGTGACTTTTCTCAAGACTAGAAATCTACTCTCGAGGAATCAGCATGGGATTCGGTAAAGACGATCGTGTGAAATCCAGCTCGCGTTATTCGTCCACGAGACTCAGAGGGCCATAGACACGGGTTCCCAGGTAGATGCCGTGTTTCTTGACTTCCGCAAGGCGTTCGATACAGTTCCCCACAATCGTCTAATGAACAAAGTAAGAGCATATGGACTATCAGACCAATTGTGTGATTGGATTGAAGAGTTACTAGATAACAGAGCGCAGCATGTCATTCTCAATGGAGAGCAGTCTTCCGAAGCAAGAGTGATTTCAGGTGTGCCGCAGGGGAGTGTCGTAGGACCGTTGCTATTCACAAGATACATAAATGACCTTGTGGATGACATCGGAAGTTCACTGAGGCTTATTGCGGATCATGCTGTGGTATATCGAGAGGTTGTAACAATGGAAAATTGTACTGAAATGCAGGAGGATCTGCAACGAATTGTCGGATGGTACAGGAAATGGCGATTGAATCTCAATGTAGACAAGTGTAATGTGCTGCGAATACAGAGAAAGAAAGATCTTTCATCATTTAGCTACAATATAGCAGGTCAGCAACTGGAGTAGGCATAAGGAGTGATTTAAAATGGTATGAACATACAAAATTAATCGTCGGTAAAGCAGATACCAGACTGAGATTCATTGGAAGAATCCTAAGGAAATGCAATAAAAGGAAGTAGGTTACAGTACGCTTGTTCGCCCACTGCTTGAATACTGCTCAGCGGTGTGGGATTCGCACCAGATAGGGTTGATAGAAGAGATAGAGAAGATCCAACGGAGAGCAGCGCGCTTCGTTACAGGATCATTTAGTAATCGCGAAAGCGTTATTGAGATAATAGATAAACTCCAGGAGAGACGCTCAGTAGCTCGGTACGGACTTTTGTTGAAGTTTCGAGAACATACCTTCACCGAGGAGTCAAGCAGTATATTGCTCCCTGCTACTATATCTTGCGAAGAGACCATGAGGATAAAATCAGAGAGATTAGAGCCCACACAGAGGCACACCGACAATTTTTCTTTCCACGAACAATACGAGACTGAAATAGAAGGGAGAACCGATAGAGGTACTCAAGGTACCTTCCGCCACACACCGTCAGGTGGCTTGCGGAGTATAGATGTAGATGTAGATGAAGATAATCCATTGCTTCAAGCGGAGAAATCTTTCTCCATCCTAATCTAAATTTGCTGTGGTGGGACATAAGACAGCTTCTGCTCTTTGCATATCAATGACTGTACTCATCTATATTACTAAATGACTAACCCTGTGCAAGGCCATAGTCCCGGGTTCCCTCTGTAAAGGCTTCCAGGTCGAGAAAAACTTCATTTTCAATATTCCTTATAATTACCGACTGAATTTAAAAATTTAAAAGGCTGTCTAAGGATGTGTAATCTTCTGCTAAAGACTTGACACAATAAGAGGAGTGTTAAAGTTACAAACTGTTGTAACGTCCCCCTAGAAAAATTATAAATGGCTGTGCTTAAACTGACACACAATATTTTTTAGCGCAACGCAATCTGACTTTCAAAAATCCCTACAAAACAATGGCCCTGACTAACAATAACCTATACGTTTCATGAATCACTTACCTCTCAAAAATCCTCTCAAAATCTTCGTTACTCAAACTACTGCAATAGAGCGTGCGCCACTACTGCCAGCTGAATAAAAGATTCTAACTACTGAAGGCACTATCTACTGATAGGCATAGTTAGCAAATGAAAGATTTTGATAGAGAACAAACAATGTATTTACCTTAATAGTGTTCAAAAGTCATCCGTCCGTGATATCCAGTATTGCAAATTTACTCTCTCTGATGGACACACGTCCAGATCATCCGCTCTCAAAACTCCGCCATCTTTCTCCCCACATCGACCACTGCTGCCGGCTCACCTCCAACTGCACAACGCTATGCGCTGGTAACAGCCAACTGCCCAACACTACAATAGCAAATTCCAACAATGCAAACCAGCCACAGACTGCACTCAGCACAGCCAGTGATTTTCATACAGAGCGCTACGTGGCCTTACCAATATAAAAACCTAAACAGCCTACTTCTTGAGAGGGTGTAACTAAGGCACGCACACGACCGAGATAATATTTATCTAGCATTTCAGAACGAGATCACTTAGCGTCCTCCAGCAAACCTTTACAAAACCTTTTCTCGCTGACTCTCTCGACAAAATAATGAAAGAAAAGATGTTTAATGCTTACTATATTTTCGCTTTTCATGCACTAAAACTTCAGCATATGGCCTGACGTTTCAATTTATTACTTCTCTACTACCATCTGTATTTGCAACACATTTTGCAGATGGAATCCACATATGCCGTTTAATGTATCTGCAATACTATGTTTCTGTATAAAATACAGTTCAGGAAATGTGAAGTCATGAGCACTCAGATGTGTAAAACACTAGTTTTTGTTCAAAACAGAGCGAAAATTGCCGACGCTATATTCATCCAGTGATCGATAATAATTACAGCACATAACGACTTCCGACAATCTCTAAACTTTTCCTGAATTTCTTCATTTGTATGGCTATAGTGTCCGTGGTTGCTTTTTAATTCACGAGGATATTTTTGATCCGTTGTTGCAACTACAAACTGCGTGACTTTTTCACCAGACGCCTTTCGCTTTATTGAGGTGAAGCATCAATCAGTGGTCTGTAACTAAGTTTATTTACATTTCGATTTGCTTTTTAGGTCGAAAAACAGTTAACTAAGAATAGGTTGGCTTTTACTTACGGTGATTATTCGGCTGATTTCTCGCTTTCATCGGGATATGGCGTCTGCTAGCACATCGTTGTTTTTGTGGAAATGGAAATGAGCGTTTGGCGTCATTGGCCGGGAGGCCCCTCGCGGGGCAGGTCCGGCCGCCATATCGCAGGTCTTATTACATTCGGCGCCACATTGGGCGACCTGCACGCCGGATGGGGATGAAATGATGATGAACACAACACAACACCCAGTCCCTGAGCGGAGAAAATCTCCGACCCAGCCGGGAATCGAACCCGGGCCCAGAGGACGGCAATCCGTCACGCTGACCACTCAGCTACTGGGGCGGACGTTGTTTTTGTGTGCTAGACACTGACAATTTTCGTCTACTTTTAAGATGTTCTGTAGCACTATGCTTTTCTCACAACCAATTTTTACGCACACCACTGTATTCTGTCTGTTTTTGTACTTCAAGTGTGTGTTGCTGTTTGCATTTTGTAGTAGGTCGTAGACGAAGTAGTGGAAAGGTATGTTGGCAATACTAGAAAACACAAACAGCAACACATGGGTCTCAAATGTCATTTGACAACCGTACACCCAGTGTAACAAAGGTAGTGCCGGAGCACATACAGTGCCATATGTAATTTTACTTATGTTCTAAACAGGCTTATGTCTGTTGAGGTTATTTTATTGGTCTTGACGCAGTCACTGGACCACGACATTTTTCATTTGTTAGTGCGTATGACTTCTGAAGAAAAGCTATATTATTACAGCAGAAACCATGGTCAAGGTTTAAAATAAACATAATTTAGTGCAACTGTGGGCCGTTTTTCATTCGAGACAATGTCGTAACGGTTGCTGTTGTCGCGGCCATGATGAAAATAACTTAATGGTCGTATTCAGCATTAGGAGCGTTCTGCTTGACGCAACCACGTCGTTTAAATATCTGGGCGTAACGCTGCAAAGCGATACGAAATGGGACTAGTATGTAAGGATTGTTGTTGGGGAGACGAAATGGTTGACTTACGCCTATTGGTAGAACGCTGTAGAGGAGACTGTATAGAGGCCGCTAGAGCGACGTGTTCTTGAGTACAGCTCGAGTGTTTGGGATCCCCACAAGCATGGATTGAAGAAGAAATCGAAGCAATGCAGAGGAGGGCTGCTAGATTTCGCGTTTCGCGTAAGATTCGAGAAATTAGGACACATACGGAGGCATACAGACAGGTGTTCTACCCTCGCTCTGTCTGCGAGTGGAACAGGAAAGGAAAGGACGCTTAGTGTTGTGGCTTCTTCCTGTTGTATTCATTTATCGACTGTTTAAACATGTCTGTGTGTGCTGTAATTAGCCTAACTCTCTCTTCACAGCCCCTGCACAAGAGATACATAGGAGGCGGAAGTATATTTCTAGATTCCTCACTTCATGCTGCTTCCTGAAACTTCGCAAGCACGGGTAAGCGGTACATTTTACATCTGTCTTCACGCGGCTGCCAGTTCAATTCTATAAGCATTTACATGACACTGTCCTATGGATCAAACTCACCTATGCTTCCCTTCCTTGAAAACATTAAGTGTCCTCTATTTGACCAATTTGGTACGGGTGCTCCACTCTTCAACAATATTCTACAACGGATCACACAAGGCTTTTGTTGGAACAATTGGTAAACAAGGTTCTTAAAAGTATTATTGAGTGATTTACTGCAATTGGTTTCATTCTCAATTCCAAAAGAACCCAACATATCTAGCTCTGAAGGTCTTGAGCTGCTACTTGAAGGACGAATGTAACACATAATAAATAAATAACAACTAGGGCAGAATCTTCAAAAATTTTAGGTATCCATACTGCTGAGAATATAAACTGGAAAAAAATACACTTTGGGTCTCCTAAAACAAGTAGATGACTACTAGTATCTTTGGGAGAGCCAGCCGTAATAAAACTATTCCTCCTTGTGTGCGAGATGTTGGAGACAGGTGAAACTTAGATTTCAAGAAGAATGTGATACCTCCAAAACAAGCAATTGCTTACAGGTGTATTACCGATTATCGGTGTATTAAGACACGGTTGCTGAATACGGACACGAATTATTTGCACGAGAATGGAAAAACTGCTAGAAATCGACCTCGGGGAGGATGAGTTCGGATTCCGGAGAAATGTAGGTACCCTATGATTTCTCTTAGAAAAGAGGTTAAGGAAAGGGAAACATATGTTTATGGCCCGTGTAGGCTTAGAGAAAGCATTTCACGACGCTGACAGGAACACTCTCTTTAAAAGTCGGAAGGTAACAAGGGTAAAACACAGGGAGCGAAAGGTTATTCACAAGTTGTACAGAAACCAGACGGGAGTTCTAGGAATTGAAGGGCATGGAAGAGAGCCAGTGGTTGAGAAGGGAGTTAGACAGTGTTGTGGCCTTTCCCCGACGTTATTCAATCTATACATTGAATAAGCAGTAAAGGAAACGAAAGAAAAGTTTGTAGTAGGAATTAACGGTCAGGAAGAAGAAATAAAAACCTGGAGGTTTCTCGATGACGTTGCAATTCTGTTAGAGACGGCGAAGGACTTGGGAAGAGCGGCTGAAACAAATGGACAGTGTCTTGAAAGAAGGATATGAGATGGACAATAACGTGAGCGAAACGAGGGTAATAGAATGCATTCTAATGAAATCAAGTGATTCTGAGGGAATTGCTTTAAGAAACGAGACATAAAGAGTAGTAGATGAATTTTATATCTGGACATCAAACAACTTACGATGGCCGAAGTAGAGAGATATAAAACTTAGATTGGCAGCTGGAAGACTAAGGTTTCTGAAGAAGAGAAATTTGGTAATTCTGAATATAAATTTAAGCGTTAAGAAGGCTTTTCTGAGTAGCCTTGTATGTAAGAGAAACGTGCACGATAAACAGTTCAGACAAGAAGAGAATATAAGGTTTTGCAGTGTGTGCTACAGAACAAAACTGAAGACTGGGAAGATAGATCACGTGACTAACGAGGAAGTACTGAACAGAATTGAGGAGAAAAGAAATTTGTGACACAATTTGACGGAATGAAAGGGTCGGTTGATGTGACACATTCCGAGGCACCAAGGGATCACCTGCTAAGCGTTTACTGCCGAGGATGGGGGAAGGTAGGGGGAAATTGTAGATGTAGACCAAGAGATGAATACAGTAAGCACCCTCAGAATGATGTTGGCTGCAGCAGTTATTGGGAGATGAAGAGGCCTGCACGGGATAGAGTAGCGTGAAGAGCTGCATCAAACCAGTCTCTGGACATGAACGTTGCTGCAATAAATCCACTACAGATCAGAATGAACAGTGCTGTACATAATTACAATATCAGAAGTGAAAATGGCATCCATTCTTACACATGAAGTTGTCTTTAGCAAGAAAAAGGGTGCACAATGATCACACTAATTTTTTTGAGAAATTATGCAATGATGTTAAACACCCGACCGCCACCAAAGTTAAATTCAAAAACGATCTGAAAAAGTTTCGAATAGACGATTCCTGCCGTTCCATACAAGAAGTTCTGTTTTTCTAGCGTGTAAACGGTGGCGGGTACAAATTACTAATTCAAATGCGCATTAAAAAAATAAATAAATACAACAAAGCAAGCACAAGACTTCATAACTGCAAATTTTATAGATATATTGAAAAATTAGAGACATGATTAGAAAAAGAAGAATAACTTTCTGTCGCCACATCAGAAGCATGAATGCCTACAGGCTAACAAACTGTTCACTCATTTCAAAAAATTAAAAATGGATAAGAAATGGTGAAAAGACATTGGAATGCACATATACAGAATACGAATTATTCCACAAAATACTGAGCAACGACTGCCTCTCGGAAATAAAATTGCAAGTGTCCAGACGTTTACATGAAAAACCAAAGAAAGAGATTGGAGATAATTGGACACAAGAAAGAAGCGAGAAACGTCTAGAAATGGAAAAAAATGAAAGGCGTAACAGTTGGAATGAACATAGCCCACATTCGCTGATATGTTGAAGAAGAAGAAAATAAAAAATTAAAAGGAAATACTTGTAAATGGTCAGCATGTGACCATATTTACATATGAATGTGTAACGTGAATGTAAAATGATTCGTTATACATAATTACGAGTGACCATACAAATGATCCATAGAACATGCAGCTAATAAAGTAATCTCATTTCTCGACTCTCTGCATTTTCCCACTGTCCTATCAACGAACCAACGTCTACCACCTGCTTAATCTGCGGTTGAGTCTCTATGACCGTTCAGCTCCATATCTCCTCAAATTTTTACAGGCAGTGTAGTCATAAGATACTACATTTTTAGTTTTGTGAAGTGCACAGTTTAACGTTTATTAACAAGTAAAGTAAGTTGCCATTCTTTGCCCCACTCTGAAATCTTATGAAGACCTGACTCAGTCATCTTCGTTGAGGTTCTGACAGCTGCCACAAATGCGTAGTAACTTATAGAAATTCAGGTCCGCCTATATACGCAAACAATTGTTCGGTTTTTATGCTCTATCGTTTTTGTGCACACTTGTGCCATAATCAGTTCTTAGGCTGCTTTTATTCCTGTCTTATGTCAGATTCTGTAAGATTTTTATTCTATTGGTATGTGCAACGCAGTGCACAGCATCGATACGTTCTGAAAAGCCACGCGCGAAAATGCTATTTTTCAGGCAGTCATGTCTGTTGTTCTATTGATCACAGACATAAGGGGGCAAGTGTTTTGGATAGATCTTGGTAAGACGTTCACCTGTATACCTATCGGAAAACGAGCACACTGTTGCTACCCTACGGCACAAGGTCAAAATTTAAACATTACAGCCCAGCCGAATTGAGCAAATTGGTTGGTTCTTCTACATCAGGTGTGGTTTATGGTGCCTTATAAAAGCACCGCTTGTTTATGAACAGTTCCGGAGGAAACACCGGAAAATCATGATTTTTGGGTACGAAAACTACCAATTGTCGGGATGTTCACTTCTATACTTTATATTCATGTCAGACAGTTGGTCGTTTTACAAAATGTTCTGGAGATGATGTTCTTATAATACATTGCAACATTTTTCGATATCATTATCCGTCACCGAGATCCAGAGCGTCGAAGTTACCGCAGTTGTGCAAGTAAAATATGCACGTATTATTCGGCCTGAAGCGTAAATATAGTTTGAACTGATGCAGTGAACCCATGGCACGTATTCTAAGATCATCGCAAGAGTTCTGAGGTTATCAAACTACCTTTTCTAATTAACATTTCTTTCACCAATAAAATTTTGTGACGCGTTGTCTTTGTGTAATAGAGACTTCACTCCTGTACAAATATGCCCAAAGTCCAACTGCAGAGACAAAAAACGTAAAACTGGAAAGACCACAAACTCAGTAAAATGTTTCCAGTAACATTGTTCACTCTTTTAATATACAAATCAGTTTTCGATTAATTGCGATCGATGAGCAAAGTAGCCAGAAAAAGAAGTAAGTTTATATTAACCCTATATTATGGGCGCTTATTTTTTGTTTATGTGTGTAAAAGTAGGCGTGCCTATTCAAATTCAGAAGACGGTGCTGCGATCGGCAATGCCTATATAAGACAGCAAATGTGTGGCGAAGTTGTTAGACCGGTTACTGCTGCTACAATGGCAGGTTATCAAGATTTAAGTGAGTTTGAACGTGGTGTTACAGTCGGCGAACGAGCGATGGGACACAGCATCTGCGAGGTAGCGATGAAGTGGGGATTTTCTCGTACGACCATTTCACGAGTGTACCGTGAGTATCAGGAATCCTGTAAAACAGCAAATGTCCGACATCGCTGCGGCCGGAAAAGGATCCAGCCTGAACGGGACCAATGACGACTGATCTTTCAACGTGAAGGAACCTTCGGCAGATTAATGCAGATTTCAATGCTGGGGCATCAACAAGTGTCAGCGTGCGATCCATTCAACGAAACTTCATCGATACAGGCTTTCGGAGCCGAAGACCCACTCGTGTACCATTGATGACTGCACGACACAAAGCTTTCCGCCTCGCCTGGGCCCGTCGACTGTTGATGACTGGAAACAAGTTGCCTGGTCGGACGAGTCTCGCATCCAAATTGCATCGAACGGATGGACGTGTACGGGTAAGGAGGGAACCTCACGAATCTGTGGACGCTGCATGTCAGCAGGGGGCTGTTCAAGCGGGTGGAGGCTCTCTATTGGTGTGAGGCGTGTGCAGTTGGAGTGATATGGGACCTCTGATACGTCTAGATACGACTCTCACACATGACACATTCGTAAGCATCCTGTCTGATGACCTGCATCCATTCATGTCCATTGAGCGTTCCGACTGACATGGGCAATTCCAGCAGGACAATGCGACACCCCATACATCCAGAATTGCTTCAGAGTGGCTCCAAGAACACTCTTTTGTGTTTAAACGTTTCCGCTGGCCACCAAACGCACCAAACATGATCATTATTGAGCATACCTTGGATGCCTTGCAAACTGCTGTTTGGAAGAGATCTCCACTGCCTCGTACTCTTACGGATTTATAGACAGCCCGCTTGCTTCATGGTTTTGATTTTCCTCCAGCACTACTTCAGACATAATATACTTATATGGATATGGTATCTGGTCTTTCGGACTTGTCCGAAAGAACAGACACTATATAAGTATATAGTCCGGCAATACCGGCCATGATCTTCTTTGCGGATGCTCACATATTACCCGAACTCTTACAGGGGTTGGTAAGAATGTCTTCCACGAGTAATGAGTGTGTTGGGGTGGGACACTACGAATGTAGTGTGTGGACATATAAGAAGAGAATGTGGGTCTCGCGGGAGGCGTGCGCGAGATATTCCCTGTGGTCGCACTACCCTCTGTGCCCTCGGTGGCTCAGATGGATAGAGCGTCTGCCATGTAAGCAGGAGATCCCGGGTTCGAGTCCCGGTCGGGGCGTACATTTTCACCTGTCGCCGTTGATATATACCAACGCTCGGCAGCAGCTGAAGGTATTGATATACACTCCTGGAAATGGAAAAAAGAACACATTGACACCGGTGTGTCAGACCCACCATACTTGCTCCGGACACTGCGAGAGGGCTGTACAAGCAATGATCACACGCACGGCACAGCGGACACACCAGGAACCGCGGTGTTGGCCGTCGAATGGCGCTAGCTGCGTAGCATTTGTGCACCGCCGCCGTCAGTGTCAGCCAGTTTGCCGTGGCATACGGAGCTCCATCGCAGTCTTTAACACTGGTAGCATGTCGCGACAGCGTGGACGTGAACCGTATGTGCAGTTGACGGACTTTGAGCGAGGGCGTATAGTGGGCATGCGGGAGGCCGGGTGGACGTACCGCCGAATTGCTCAACACGTGGGGCGTCAGGTCTCCACAGTACATCGATGTTGTCGCCAGTGGTCGGCGGAAGGTGCACGTGCCCGTCGACCTGGGACCGGACCGCAGCGACGCACGGATGCACGCCAAGACCGTAGGATCCTACGCAGTGCCGTAGGGGACCGCACCGCCACTTCCCAGCAAATTAGGGACACTGTTGCTCCTGGGGTATCGGCGAGGACCATTCGCAACCGTCTCCATGAAGCTGGGCTACGGTCCCGCACACCGTTAGGCCGTCTTCCGCTCACGCCCCAACATCGTGCAGCCCGCCTCCAGTGGTGTCGCGACAGGCGTGAATGGAGGGACGAATGGAGACGTGTCGTCTTCAGCGATGAGAGTCGCTTCTGCCTTGGTGCCAATGATGGTGGTATGCGTCTTTGGCGCCGTGCAGGTGAGCGCCACAATCAGGATTGCATATGACCGAGGCACACAGGGCCAACACCCGGCATCATGGTGTGGGGAGCGATCTCCTACACTGGCCGTACACCACTGGTGATCGTCGAGGGGACACTGAATAGTGCACGCATCCAAACCGTCATCGAACCCATCGTTCTACCATTCCTAGACCGGCAAGGGAACTTGCTGTTCCAACAGGACAATGCACGTCCGCATGTATCCCGTGCCACCCAACGTGCTCTAGAAGGTGTAAGTCAACTACCCTGGCCAGCAAGATCTCCGGATCTGTCCCCCATTGAGCATGTTTGGGACTGGATGAAGCGTCGTCTCACGCGGTCTGCACGTCCAGCACGAACGCTGGTCCATCTGAGGCGCCAGGTGGAAATGGCATGGCAAGCCGTTCCACAGGACTACATCCAGCATCTCTACGATCGTCTCCATGGGAGAATAGCAGCCTGCATTGCTGCGAAAGGTGGATATACACTGTACTAGTGCCGACATTGTGCATGCTCTGTTGCCTGTGTCTATGTGCCTGTGGTTCTGTCAGTGTGATCATGTATCTGACCCCAGGAATGTGTCAATAAAGTTTCCCCTTCCTGGGACAACGAATTCACGGTGTTCTTTTTTCAATTTCCAGGAGTGTATAATTCTAACTTCAGACATTAGTCGAGTCCATCCCACGTCGTGTTCCGGTACTTCTGAGTGATCGGATGGAGGGAGGGAGAGGGGGGGGGGCTACACGATATTGGGCAGGTATTCTCTTCAGCATAACACAGTGTACCGAGAAATCTGTGGTCCACACTGATTGTCAAATCCGTAGGGTTCAGGTCATACTGCCAGAACACTGTAACTGTGGGCGGCATCACGAACATACTTTGCTTGCGCTGAACATGGAGAGGAAAAAACTTGGCTGGCTGCGTATCTGGTTAAAGTCAGACAAGAGCTTCTCTGTAATGTAATGAGACTCCTGGGAAACACTAATTTATTAATTGCCAGTGGAATTCGTATGAAAAGTGTGAAAAGTGGTGTGTATGTGTACTTGTTTGTGTGTTCATTTTGCTTACTTGCGAACAAATTTTTCAATTTAACAGGCAGAGTCTCGCCGGCAGTGTCGCCGAAATGCGTTTGATTTCATCCGTGGTGGACTGGAAACACCCAAGTCACCATCGGAAGTATCACTACTTTTGAATGAATAATTTTTATCTCTGTAACAGCTTATGGTGTAGCCTGCATCTTGGGAATGTAGTGAGGAATTTCTGCACAAATGTCACGTTTTCATCTCGCGAGAAAGTTTACTTTGTATGTAACACGTCAGTTGTAACCAAACACTCAGCATCAATATAAACATTCTGTCTCGTGAAGTTCATCTGTGGGAATTCTTTCTGCATTCCTAATGCAGATGAAGACTCGTTCCACAAAACAACAAGGTATACAATACGAGCGGAAACATGCTCTTGTCGGGGCGCAAAAAAGGCGAATATGCTGCTTCTTAAAAGACTTTGATAGAAAAGTGAGAAACCAATCCTCGCTCCGCCTTCCTCCCCAAAAATGTGCGCGCTCTTTTAACACAAAACATTCAAAACCTTTTACCGAGTTTGTCTTCACAGTTAAACCGTGATTCTAGGCATCTGTCACTCACTGCCAATGTCTGTGTGTTTCTTTCTTCCATCATCTCCTTGTTCTCCCATTGATTAACAGCATTACCACTTCCGGTGTCTCCTCTCTCACTTACACTGTCTCCTTTTGTCTTTATTTCCCACTACCACTGTTGCACCCTATACCTCGGAAGCTCAAAAAGTCTGGGTAGTCCAACTTATTTTGTGCCCTAGACCCACGTGTCTAAAATTTCGGTCCAAAACGCACCTTCCTCCCTAAAATGGTTCAAATGGCTCTAAGCACTATGGGACAACATATGAGGTCATCAGTCCCCTAGACTTAGAACTACGTAAACCTGACTATCCTAAGGACATCACATACATCCATGTCCGAAGCAGGATTCGAACCTGCGACCGTAGCAGCAGTGCGGTTCCGGACGGAAGCGCCTAGAACCGCTCGACAACGGCGGCCGGTTCATCCTCCCTACAACCACGTGTAAAAGTTCGTCGGTCTGGGAGCGTCCTGACCTACCCAAGCCTGTGTATGGTCTGCAGTCATCTATATTTTTCATTTCCACTGTCTCCTCTCTCTTTTGCTTCCGCTGCTTCTATCTCCATCCATCTCTGTTTCCCTTTTACTGCCGATATCTCTCACTGTCCTTCAACACCTCCTCTGTCTTTGGCTACCAATGATATTGTCTTCATTCATCTCCCTTCCTCTTTCACTGCCATTTTCTCTCTCCCACTATCATTATCTCGTCTCTCTTTCTCTTCCACTGGTACTGCCTCCTCTCTGTTGCACCGTCACCGTCCATCTGCTACTGTCTTTCAGCACAAAAAAGAGGAATATGTTCGCATTGCAAATTTTTTGGCGAGAAAGGCAGTATGAGGACTTTGGCAACTGGTTCCCCAGAGTCTTTTAAAAGAAGGACATATTCCTCTTTTTTTATGGTCCAGCATCAGCATTTTTCCGCTCGTTTCCTTCTTTTCCTTTCTACAGCAGTGTGTGGTGCTTATACAAAACGAATTTTATAATCCAGTAAAGTTTTGACAGTTTTTTAACATACTTCAACACATTTTTATACACTGAAGAGCCAAAGAAACTGGGTCACCTTAGCCGGCCGCGGTGGTCTCGCGGTTCTAGGCGCTCAGTCCGGAGCCGCGCGACCGCTACGGTCGCAGGTTCGAATCCTGCCTCGGGCATGGATGTGTGTGATGTCCTTAGGTTACTTAGGTTTAAGTAGTTCTGAGTTCTAGGGGACTAATGACCTCAGAAGTTGAGTCCCATAGTGCTCATAGCCATTTGAACCATTTTTGGGTCACCTTCCTAATGTCCGCCTCCGTAGCGTTACTGCCTGCGACGCAAGGGGGCCCTGGTTCGGTTCCTGGCAGGAGACTGCGTGCTGTGTGTCCTTCATCATCGCAAGTCGCCGAAGTTGCGTCTACTAAAAAGATTTGGAATACGGCGGCCGAACCCCGCAGGGGATATCCCAGCCAAAAATGCTATACGATCATTTCATTTTCATTTCATTACCTGCCTAATGTGTAGGGCCTACGGGAGCACGCAGAAGTGCCGCAACACGACGTGACATGGACTCGACTAATGTCTGAAGTAGTGCTTTAGCCGGTCTCTGTGCCCGAGCGGTTCTAGGCGCTTCAGTCCGAAACCGCGCTGCTGCTACGATCGCAGGTTCGAATCCTGCCTGAGGCATGGATGTGTGTGATGTCCTTAGGTTAGTTAGGTTTAAGTAGTTTTAAGTTCTAGGGGACTGATGACCATAGATGTTAGGTCCCATAGTGTTTAGAGCCATTTTTGTGGTGCTGGAGGGAACTGACACCATGAATCTTGTAGGGCAATCTACACTCCAGGAAATGGAAAAAAGAACACATTGACACCAGTGTGTCAGACCCACCATACTTGCTCCGGACACTGCGAGAGGGCTGTACAAGCAATGATCACACGCACGCCCCAACATCGTGCAGCCCGCCTCCAGTGGTGTCGCGACAGGAGTGAATGGAGGGACGAATGGAGACGTGTCGTCTTCAGCGATGAGAGTCGCTTCTGCCTTGGTGCCAATGATGGTCGTATGCGTGTTTGGCGCCGTGCAGGTGAGCGCCACAATCAGGACTGCATACGACCGAGGCACACAGGGCCAACACCCGGCATCATGGTGTGGGGAGCGATCTCCTACACTGGCCGTACACCACTGGTGATCGTCGAGGGGACACTGAATAGTGCACGGTACATCCAAACCGTCATCGAACCCATCGTTCTACCATTCCTAGACCGGCAATGGAACTTGCTGTTCCAACAGGACAATGCACGTCCGCATGTATCCCGTGCCACCCAACGTGCTCTAGAAGGTGTAAGTCAACTACCCTGGCCAGCAAGATCTCCGGATCTGCCCCCCATTGAGCATGTTTGGGACTGGATGAAGCGTCGTCTCACGCGGTCTGCACGTCCAGCACGAACGCTGGTCCAACTGAGGCGCCAGGTGGAAATGGCATGGCAAGCCGTTCCACAGGACTACATCCAGCACCTCTACGATCGTCTCCATGGGAGAATAGCAGCCTGCATTGCTGCGAAAGGTGGATATACACTGTACTAGTGCCGACATTGTGCATGCTCTGTTGCCTGTGTCTATGTGCCTGTGGTTCTGTCAGTGTGATCATGTGATGTATCTGACCCCAGGAATGTGTCAATAAAGTTTCCCCTTCCTGGGACAATGAATTCACGGTGTTCTTATTTCAATTTCCAGGAGTGTACAAATCCGTAAAACTACGACGGGGTGGAGATCCGTTCTGAACAAAACGTTGTAAGGCTCCCAGTTATGCTCAATAATGCCAGCAGAAGTTTAGGTAGTCTTTTAACTCAGACGAGTGTTGCTGGAGCCACACTGTAGCAATTCTGAACGAGTGGGGTGTCGATTGTCCTGCTGGAATTGCCCAAGTCCGTCGCAATTCACAAAGGACATGAATGGATGCAGGTGATCAGACAGGATTCTTACGAACGTGTCACCTGTCAGAGTCGTATCTAGACGTATCAGGGATGTTTCATGAACGGTTCGCACGTGGACACTTATTATTGGCCCAGCATGGAAATCTGGAGCTTTTTTGCGAAAAGGTTGCACTTCTGTCACGTTGAACGATTCTCTTCAGTCGTCGTTGGACCCGATCTTGCAATATCTTTTTCCGGCTGCAGCGACGTCGGAGATTTGGTGTTTCCCCGGATTCCCGATATTCACGGTACACTCGTGATATAGTTATACGACAGAATCCCCACTTCATCGCTCGTGTGCCGAATATAACACCACGTTAAACTCACTCAAATCTTGAATGAGATTTTCACTCTGCAGCGGAGTGTGCGCTGCTATGAAACTTCCTGGCAGATTAAAACTGTGTGCCGCACCGGGACTCGAACTCGGGACGTTTGCCTTTCGCGGCAGAAGTAAAGCTGTGAGGACGCGGCGTGAGTCGTGCTTGGGTAGCTCAGTTGGTAGAGCACTTGCCCGCGAAAGGCAAGGGTCCCGAGTTCGAGTCTCGGTCCGGCACACTGTTTTCATCTGCCAGGAACTTTCGTATCAGCGCACACTCCGCTGCAGAGTGAAAATCTCATCCTGGAAACATCCCCCAGTCTGTGGCTAAGCCATGCCTCCGCAATATCCTTTCTTTCAGGAGTGCTAGTTCTGTAAGGTTCGCAGGAGAGCTTCTGTAAAGTTTGGAAGGTAGGAGATGAGATACTAGCAGAAGTAGAGCTGTGAGGACGCGGCGTGAGTCGTGCTTGGGTAGCTCAGATGGTAGAGCACTTGCCCGGGAAAGGCAAAGGTCCCGAGTTTTAATTTGCCAGGAAGTTACACTTAAATCTTGATAACCTGACACTGTAGCAACGGTAACCGATCTAACAACTGCGCCAGACATTTGTTGTCTTATATAGTTGTTGCCCACCGCAGCGCGGTATTCTCCTTGTTTACATATCTCTGATATCAGTTTCTTTGGCGCTCCAGTGTATAAGCTCTACCTGCTCGGCAGAGCATAAACGAGGGCTCCAATCGCACAATAGTTTTCCACTTGATGGATTTATGACGCGGATGTTTCTCCCTGCCTCGCCCCGGTATTAGCTCCGCGCCTACACCGTATTGCTGTCGCCGGCTTCTGCATGGACGTAGAAGCCAGACCGCGGGCCATTCGTTTCTGCCCCCATCCATCACTCACGCCTGCTCTGCCCATAGTTAATCTTCCGGCTCGCCAATGAACACATTAGGCTTGTCAGCGCCGAGCGCGCCGATAGACACAGACCAGAAGCGGTCCGCAGCAGTCGCTAGCGCACGACTACATCACATACCACACAGTTCCAGGCGACGTATGCTGGGTGCTTAAAAATGTAGCCGTTTGGTCCGCACTAATCTATACGTTTGGGGAACATACAGACTACTTGCATCGTATCGAATCCCAGCATACGCCGTGGTTGTCGCTACCAGACATAAAGACGTAAAGTTTCAGTTATCACATAAAAAAATATAGTTACGGAATTAATTTTTTTTGTTTTCTCGGCGTCCTTCGCAGTGGCGTACGTCAATAAATCTTCTCCCTTTTCAAGCCACGTCACTTTCAATAAAAGACTCGAGCTTTCCACAGCTGTCTCCGCTATCGTCATCAGGAGTGAGCGACCGCTGACTGCCGGCGCCGACAAGGAGTTCCGCTTAAACAGGTGCGGCGGCAGCGTTTGACTGGAACGCGCGAGGTCGCCTTGGTTATTCAGTGTTCAGGAAACCGGTGGCACCTATAGTTACTGACGGTCCTGTTCGAAAAATTTTTAGAATTTTCTATTAAAACTGTGTGAAAGGAAACAAACATGCATAGAAGAAAATGTGGTCAGAAACTTGATAAAATCCTCAACTCTTTTTTTATAACTTCGTCCTAAACTGGGCACTCTTCATAGAGATCTTGAGAAGAATTACTATTACATGTGTGCTGCCTGTTCTTTATGACATGCCCCAATGAGCACACATCGCTTTTTCATGATACCGCGTCTGTATACCTCTTTCATCTTGAGAAGAATGTTGGAACAGCCAAAACGTTCGAAAAAACATACACTCCTGGAAATTGAAATAAGAACACCGTGAATTCATTGTCCCAGGAAGGGGAAACTTTATTGACACATTCCTGGGGTCAGATACATCACATGATCACACTGACAGAACCACAGGCACATAGACACAGGCAACAGAGCATGCACAATGTCGGCACTAGTACAGTGTATATCCACCTTTCGCAGCAATGCAGGCTGCTATTCTCCCATGGAGACGATCGTAGAGATGCTGGATGTAGTCCTGTGGAACGGCTTGCCATGCCATTTCCACCTGGCGCCTCAGTTGGACCAGCGTTCGTGCTGGACGTGCAGACCGCGTGAGACGACGCTTCATCCAATCCCAAACATGCACAATGGGGGGACAGATCCGGAGATCTTGCTGGCCAGGGTAGTTGACTTACACCTTCTACAGCACGTTGGGTGGCACGGGATACATGCGGACGTGCATTGTCCTGTTGGAACAGCAAGTTCCCTTGCCGGTCTAGGAATGGTAGAACGATGGGTTCGATGACGGTTTGGATGTACCGTGCACTATTCAGTGTCCCCTCGACGATCACCAGTGGTGTACGGCCAGTGTAGGAGATCGCTCCCCACACCATGATGCCGGGTGTTGGCCCTGTGTGCCTCGGTCGTATGCAGTCCTGATTGTGGCGCTCACCTGCACGGCGCCAAACACGCATACGACCGTCATTGGCACCAAGGCAGAAGCGACTCTCATCGCTGAAGACGACACGTCTCCATTCGTCCCTCCATTCACGCCTGTCGCGACACCACTGGAGGCGGGCTGCACGATGTTGGGGCGTGAGCGGAAGACGGCCTAACGGTGTGCGGGACCGTAGCCCAGCTTCATGGAGACGGTTGCGAATGGTCCTCGCCGATACCCCAGGAGCAACAGTGTCCCTAATTTGCTGGGAAGTGGCGGTGCGGTCCCCTACGGCACTGCGTAGGATCCTACGGTCTTGGCGTGCATCCGTGCGTCGCTGCGGTCCGGTCCCAGGTCGACGGGCACGTGCACCTTCCGCCGACCACTGGCGACAACATCGATGTACTGTGGAGACCTCACGCCCCACGTGTTGAGCAATTCGGCGGTACGTCCACCCGGCCTCCCGCATGCCCACTATACGCCTTCGCTCAAAGTCCGTCAACTGCACATACGGTTCACGTCCACGCTGTCGCGGCATGCTACCAGTGTTAAAGACTGCGATGGAGCTCCGTATGCCACGGCAAACTGGCTGACACTGACGGCGGCGGTGCACAAATGCTGCGCAGCTAGCGCCATTGGACGGCCAACACCGCGGTTCCTGGTGTGTCCGCTGTGCCGTTCGTGTGATCACTGCTTGTACAGCCCTCTCGCAGTGTCCGGAACAAGTATGGTGGGTCTGACACACCGGTGTCAATGTGTTCTTTTTTCCATTTCCAGGAGTGTATTATTGCGTTTCGTGTAATACTCGCTGCATTATTAAATTACGTTGATACGCTTAACAGTGAACGAAATGTGTATTACTACAAACTGCATTTATTTTGTATCATTGCACAACACATACTTCAGGAGATGTGACGTCATAAACACTGAGGAGCGTGGAAAAACTAGCGTTTCCTGAAACGGTGTTAGATTTCTTAAAGAATTGATAGTGGGAGGGCTACTGGCCGTTACTATACACAAGTTTAATCATGAAGTGCAAACGTGTTTCTGTTATTAACATGTTACAGTTTGCACATACCACGCATCATCTTTGCTCTGTTTACATCCTTGGCCAATGAGAAATACATGATATCTTTGCGTAATTATAATGCCGGCCTGGGTGGCCGAGCGGTTCTAGCGCTACAGTTTGGAACCGCGCGACCGCTACGGTCACAGGTTCGAATCCAGCCTCGGGCATGGATGTGTGTAATGTCCTTAGGTTGGTTAGGTTTAAGTAGTTCTAAGTTCTAGGGGACTGATGACCTCAGAAGTTACGTCCCATAGTGCTCAGAGCTATTTGACCATAATTATAATCATTTCATTGTAAACAAAAACATCTAGTCTATAGCCCATTTGTGATGCTCAAAACTGACATTAAGATTATTATGAAGTGTACCACAGCAATTTATTTACGATATGTATGCAGTGCAGAACTTAACAACATCGACCTCTAAAACCACGTGAGCACAACAAAACGAATTGCCACGTATTGGAATTTATGTAAGTGAATGCAACTAATCTCCATCATATAGAAATAAATGCTTTTCATAATGAAACAATGGCTCTGAGCACTATGCGACTTAATTTCTGAGGTCATCAGTCACCTAGAACTTAGAACTAATTAAACCTAACTAACCTAAGGACATCACACACATCCATGCCCGAGGCAGGATTCGAACCTGCGACCGTAGCGGTTACGCGGTTCCAGACTGAAGCTCCTAGAACCGCACGCCCACACCGGCCGCCTCATGAAACAATGAGTAGAGTGGTACTAAATACTCAAATATTTTTCTGCAGTGTGGGAGCAGACGACATGAAGTTGAAATATCAATATAATTGAAAATATTAGCGTTCTGAAGATGGACATGGTAGCCTGGAACCAGTTATGGCACGAAAATAAAACATTTAAAAAGTATTTGTGGCCGGTTGCTTCATTCACCAACTATAAATGTTCGTGCTTTACAGGCTTGCAAATTATATCTTATAACACAAGGCGACACTACGACGCTTTCTGAGAAGGTAGAATGACAGCATCCTGCCTAAAGAACAAAGGAGGGGCCGTGACGGAGCGTTTCGGCCGCACGGCCATCATCAGGAGGAGGAAACACACTCGGCGTGCACCTCCGCGGCTGGACGAGGATTTACGGCGGCCGAGCCGGTAAATCAGCCGCTGGTCAGGGCAATTGGAGGCGGCGGCGCCGCAACGCAAATGGATATAAATTACGGACGCAGGCGGGGCGGTGGGGGCGGCGGGGGCGGTGGGGGCGGCGGATGTGGAAGACAGGCAGGGCTCCGGCGATAATTGCCCTCGGCGCTATTCCTGGAGCCGGTGGCCGACACCAGAGCCATCTGGTGTGGGCGTGATCTCGGCGACGCTGATGACACCTGGGAGCGAAATTTAAACTAAAATTCACTTCGTAATTCCAGTAACCTGGTAGCCAGTATTGCCGGCTGCGTCCTTTGTGACGAACCTGTTTGTATTTGGAGCTGGACAAGGCAGGCGACGAGGACGATAGCCCGACAGATTTTGACGTCACGAAGCTGCTACGGACAGACTGGCAGGAAACATCACAGAGCCGTTCGGTTCCTCAAGACGCTGTATCAACTACTCGGTGGAGGCCGTGCACCCTACTCTAGAGAACTACCACGACTATTTCCTTCAGCAACACTGGACACTGTAACGTCAATTTCGTTCACTTTGTTCACCTTAATTGATCCTGATAATGTGTACCAAATAAATCAGTAAGCTACCAGATACAATATGCTTCAACTAAACTAACATGTAACAGAGTGGAAGTAAACACCAAAATTATACTTTATTACACTGTCTTAGCAAAGACGTTTCTTTTATTTATGGTCCTTTAGATATACCCCATACAGCCATCCATGTAAGTAAATCAGAGGTAACAGACTGAACTGGAAAAAACGAACACATAATATAAAAGTTACTTGAAATGTCATCCTGAATTACACAAAATTATTTACTTTATGTCCGCTGCTCGTGGTTTCGCGGTAGTGTTCTCGCATCCCGAGCGCGAGGTCCCGGGTTCGATTCCCGGCGGGTCAGGGATTTTTCCTGCCTCGAGATGACTGGGTGTTGTTGTGTCGTCTTCATCATCATTATTCATCCCCATTACGGTCGGAGGAAGGCAATGGCAAACCACCTCCATTAGGACCTTGCCTAGTACGGCGGTGTGGGTCTCCCGCATCGTTCCCCTACGCTCTGTTAAGGTGTATGGGACTTCATCATCATCACGTCACTGAATTCATACTAGCGATCAGCCCCGATTCCCCTTTCGCACACCCGTCCTCCGCCACCTCCCCAAAGACTTTTGAAGAATCGAACTCACAGGTGTAGAAAAGCTTCAAAAGTGTGATTGCTGTACAAACCAGTTAATATGTTAAATATTTAATGTTAAATTTAGAAAAGGTTTGCTATCATGTTCACAGTTTGTCGCTCTGCATATCAAACTTTAGAAGAGTGTACTGGGGGTAATTTATAATCCATTTTAAGAAAAAATAGTTTTTCATGCAATCTGAATGTTTACGAGGTCACATCTTCTGAGCCATGTGTCATGTAGTGCCATCATTTTCGAGGGACATTCAGTGGCAGACGTGCATATCACCTGCAAAATGTGTTGCGAATAGGTTTAGTAGCAAAACAAGAATAAATTAAAACTGCAAGTCTGATGCTGAAATCTTTCTCCATGAATAGCAAATTTTCTTCCTTTCATTATTTTGTGAGAGATTTCAGTGAGAAAGAGATCACAAAAGCATAGTCACTGTATACAGGATGACACAGAATAACGGGAATGTTTGAAATGAGTAGTGGCAGCCATGGGCAGGTGGCAACACTGTGGGGTCACGACAGTTAGCGAGTAAACAGTCCGTCATTTCAGTAATCATGGATCAGTGGAACGGACAACAGCGTGCGTTAGCCATAAAATGGTTCAAATGGCTCTGAGCACTTTGGGACTTAACATCTGAAGCCATCAGTCCCCTAGACTTAGAACTACTTAAACCTAACTAACCTAAGGGCATGACACATATCCATGCCCAAGGCAGGACTCGAACCTGCGACCGTAGCAGCAGCGCGGTTCCGGGCGCCTAGAACTGCTCGGCCACAGCGGCCGGCTCGTTAGCCATAAAAATGTTTTATAAAAACAATGATAGGTTGGCAGCGGCGCAGAGGGAGTTTCGACGTTTTTATAATTTAGGACGTCATGGTGCCATTCCGTCGAAACACGCGACAAAATGTTGGATTAACATCTTTGAAGAGAGTGGATCTGCCCTCAAGAAGAAACTAACAGGACGTCCAAGAAGTGTGCGTTCTCCAGCGAACATTGATGTCGTACGCAAGTCTGTCTTACGGAGCCCACGGCGTTCAATTCGCAAGCAAGCAGCAGTGGTTGGACTGTTCGCAGAATTATTCAGCTTGATTTAGAATTTCATCCGTACAAACTACAGATGGCGCAACGATTGAAGGTCAACGATTACCGGTTACGATTACGATTCTGTCAACAAATGATGAGAAAAATAAACAATGGCGATGAATTTCTAAACAAGTTGTGGACGCCAGATGAGAGACATTTTCAGCTCACAGGTTATGTGAATCAACAGCACTGCCGTTACACGTATCCTAAGGACGTTCAAGAGCGCCCTTCACACGCTAATATAGTGAGAGTATGGTGTGGTGTTTGATCACATGGGATTATCGGACCGTATTTTTTTCGCAAATGAACAAGGAAACACCATAATTGTAAACGCCGATCGTTACGTGCAATTGTTACGAACTTTCGTTACACCTGCATTGAACAACTTTCCAAACGTTCAGGAAGCCTGGTTTCAACACGACGGAGTGACATCACACCGCACGGTAGTCAATGGCATACGTGCGAGAACTTGGTTGTTGGTTGGGTTGTTTTTGGGGAAGGAGACCAGACAGCGTGGTCATCGGTCTCATCGGATTAGGGAAGGATGGGGAAGGAAGTCGGCCGTGCCCTTTCAGAGGAACCATCCCGTCATTTGCCTGGAGTGATTTTAGGGAAATCACGGAAAACCTAAATCAGGATGGCCGGACGCGGGATTGAACCGTCGTCCTCCCGAATGCGAGTCCCGTGTCTAACCACTGCGCCACCTCGCTCAGTGTGCGAGAACTGTTTGGCATCTGTGTGATCTCACGATTCGGTAACATCCCTGGCCCGTTAGATCACCAGATTAATCCGTTTGTGATTTTTCAAAAATGGTCCAAATGGCTCTGAGCACTATGGGACTTAACATCTGAGGTCATCAGTCCCCTAGAACTTAGAACTACTTAAACCTAACTAACCTAAGGACATCACACACATCCATGCCCGAGGCAGGATTCGAACCTGCGGCCGTAGCGCCAGCACGGTTCCGGACTGAAGCGCCTAGAACCGTTCGGCCACTCCCGCCAGCTGACAATAAGTGCCGGAACTTTAAAATAATAATAAAACAACGGCCGTCGTTTGTGATTTTTCTTGTGGGGAAACCTCACGAGCAAAGTCTACACGACTCGACCAAGAACCTTGGATGAGTTGAAACAGAGAATTCGGGATGCAATTCACACTGCCTCAGCTGAGATGTTGCAGCAGTCAAGGAGGAATCTCAACAGCAGATTTCGCGGATGTATTCGTGCAGGAGGATGTCATCCACAGGACGTAATTTTTTTAAAATGGTAAATGCCATGAATGTTTCCTAAATGGCAAAGTTGTAAGGTTTGAATTACTATGAATGCAATTTCTTTCCTTCATCACTTCTAGTTTTATTGGATTGTGGATATATTCCAGTTTTTCTGTGTCATCCTGTACAAGGTTTTTTTGGAAGTCGCTAAGTGTCCTGGTTCGCACATGTAGAACTGAATGTGTAGTCTGCGTAATTTGCACCCTATTTGTGACGCTACGCCAAGACATACGACTGTACACAGTTTCTAAGGGGCCTGCTGAAAAGTAATGTCTAAAACTTTTTTATGTCAAAAATATTAAGGATTTTTAAATAAAAAAAACGTTATTTACATTCTATATCTTTATTCTTTGTGTCCACACTTTTATTTCACGACGTGGCGAGTTTATCTCCCAACGAGAGACCAGTTTGTTGATACTGTGACTGTAGAATGTTCGATTATATTGACGGAACCACAATCTCACTTCTGCCTGCACCATTTCATCAGTATCAAAGTGAAGTCCTCGAAGGTGTTCCTTAAGGAAACAGACGAAAATCGGATGGAGCCAAGTTGGGTCTGTATGGACTATGATGGATGACAGTCAAGACAATATCTCGGATTGTCGTAGATGTCGCAGGACTTTTGTGCGATCTGGCATTCTCATTCTGAACGGGGGAGTGTGTGCCAAAAGTCTTAGAATTCGAAACTCGATTACAGCACGATGTTTCTCACGCACCGATATAGTTATGAGAGACACCTCCATGTTACATGCTACAGTTCGGAGCTCTCTATATTGACAGGACTGCAAATGTGCAGACATTAAAAATAAGTTGCAGAATGTTAATAATGTTTGTTTCATTTAAAAATCTTTATGAGTTTTGACATACAAAATCCAGAGGCATTACTTTACAACACAGCCACATAACTGTAACAGCTGTAAAGTATGTTATGGGCACCAGCATCAAAGGTGATTCCGAATGCCCACCCACCAGCTGTAATGCATGAAAGCTCCTGACGAGTGCCTGGCCAGCAGTTAGTACTCGATGAAGGCCATGCTGAGCGCTGTCCATGACCTGCAACGCACCGAAGGCAATAACCGATGTCTGAGTGCCAGCTGTCGTGTGTCAAAGACAGTGCCAAGTGCTTAGCCAGCAGCTGCAATGAGTCAAAGGCCACATCGAGTGGCTGGCAACCAGCTGCAATGCACTGCAAGCAGTGCTGAGTACTCGGCCGCCAGCTACCAGTGAGTCGAAGGTCGTGTTGAGTACCTCGCCCATGGAGTTAAGAAAAGGGAGCTGTTGTTACGTCACAAACTCGAAGCCGCCATCTTACGTGGCCCAGAACATTTATACCTCCGTGGTTCACCGCAGCTACACTGCCCCGTGATGTGACTGTGACGTGTCGGTGCCCAGATTCTACCGTTGAGGATATCTGTCGACTTTTGTACTCGTATACTAAATATCAGTAATGCTTTTCTGGGGGAACGTTGGGGGATGCCTACCCCTAAACGTTTTCGTCGACAAAGTAATTTTTTTACGATGTTGCGAACTTTGAAGAGTGCCAAAGATTTATTTCACGGACGTAAATTTTTTATTTCACTTTTTCATGTTGGCAATTACAATACGAACGATACCAGTGCAGTTCTGGTGGGAAAAGCGATGTTATTGGCTGTTTCAAGCAGACTCGAGTTATCAGTTAATGACGCAATAAAAAGAAACTTCCCATCTCATGTGAATCGCTTCACGTCTTTCTTGTTGTTGTTGTTGTGGTCTTCAGTCCTGAGACTGGTTTGCTGCAGCTCTACATGCTACTCTATCCTGTGCAAGCTTTTTCATCTCCCGGTACCTACTGCAACCTACATCTTTCTGAATCTGAATAGTGTATTCATCTCTTGGTCTCCCTCTACGATTTTTACCCTCCACGCTGCCCTCCAATACTAAACTGGTGATCCCTCGATGTCTCAGAACATGTCCTACCAACCGATCCCTTCTTCTAGTCAAGTTGTGCCACAAGGTCCTCTTCTGCGCAATTCTGTTCAATACCTCCTCATTAGTTATGTGATCTACCCATCTAATCTTCAGCATTCTTCTGTAGCACCACATTTCGAAAGCGTCTATTCTGTTCTTGTCTAAACTATTTATCGTCCACGTTTCACTTCCATACATCGATACACTCCATACAAATACTTTCAAAAACAACTTCCTGACCTTTAAATGTATACTCGATGTTAACAAATTTCTCTTCTTCAGAAACGCTTTCCTTGCCATCACGTCTTTCTTAGACAAGTTATATTCACTGTACCAGCAGTCACCGAAAACTGATCTGTGGTCCTCAATACTGTGAAGGTCTCAAAGCAGTCCAAGAGCTGAACTTCAGAGGAAATCCACTGGAAAAGGGGGCAACTATCAGCCATCTTGAGCCCAGCATATTTTACGATTGCCTGAAACAGCGGATGGAGAATCGTCTTCTGCAGACAGAGGATATTGCTATCTCTGAATGTGCAAAAGCTTTGGACTCGTCAAATTGGCCTGAGAATCCTGGAATAACATATGGTGAAACAAATATCAAAACTGTATGTTGGCGTTTTACTCTTACAGAGAGAGAAATATGTAGAGGATTTTGGGAGTATTTGATGGAGAAGAAAATTCCATCATCCCTCCTTCCTCTTCAGAATGCACTGAAATGTGTTCCTATCTCAACTAGAGAATGTGAACGTGGATTTTCCCAAATGAATCTGATCGTCTCGCCAACAAGAGCTTCATCTCATCTTTCCACAGTCAGCAGTCTGATGTTCATAAAGTTGGTTGGTCCTCCACTGATGTTGTTCCAGCCCATGGACTATGTGCGCTCTTGGTTCATGAAAGAAAGACACCTTGCTACTGGTAGCAAGAGTAAAGTAAGAAGGCGTGAAGACTAAGCCCTACAGCAGCCATGAGCTAAAGTCAGTTTGGAAACTGTTGTAATGCTATTAATGTAAGTTACACTGTAGTTTTATAGTTAAATAAACTTTCAGTTTTATTGAAAATTAGGTCAGTTGAAGCACGGGATACCACCCATCATCTATGCTATTTCGGAAGCCAAACAAGGTTACAAAAGATTTTTGTAGTATAGTTTCTATTGTTGTTGTTTATAGTTGTGGATGGTTTTTGTTGTATTGTCATTTAGTGGTGTTTTATCGGTTAAAATATGTGTTCGGTAATATTTCCTTGTATTGTTTTGTATGTCAGGGGGTTGATTGGATACACCTGTTTTATTTGAGCTGTATTATAGGTAAACTGAAGTGTACAATACAATTTTCTTTTATTGTTCAGGGATTGATGGGAATTGCCTGGTTCATGTGAGGTGATGTGAACTGAAGTGTTCGATACCATATTCTCTTGTATGTTTGGGTGTTTCATGGTATAGCCTGCTTCATTTGAGCTGTAGTTAAGTCAACTGAAGAGTCAGATACCTTTTTTTTTTTTTTTTTTTTTTTTGGTAGTTAGACATGTTGATGACGTCATGGCTAAAAGCAGACGGGTGGTATCCCATGCTTCAGTTATAAGTAATTTTCGCTGCATTATATCCAATGTTGGATTACCCTCAAACTTTCTTTTAGAAAAAAAGCACTGCTAAATATCATCTGGTACTTTGATTGGGTGGAGACGTACTTGTTTCATCAAAAATGCCAGCTTGCGTCGTTTACGGGTGCAATCGATCCGATCGCAATCTAAAGTTTAAAGGAATCACATTTCATTCGAAGTGCAGCAACTGAAGCTTTTTTCCCTTTGTATACGTGAATTATAGTTGCTCTGTTTGCTTGTATTCTTTCCTGTGTTTTTCATTGCCTCCCAAACCACAAACGCTCCGACGCTGGAGCCACACAGTATCAACGGTCACGTCCCCGCATAACACACGGCTACGTGACCGCACTGATTGTTGCTGGTCTAAATTCCTTCCGGTGATAATTATTCCTATGCGGCTGCTGATCCCGACGGAGGTTCGAGTCCTCCCTCGGGCATAGGTGTGTCTGTTTGTCCTTAGGATAACTTAGGTTAAGTAGTGTGTAAGCTTAGGGACTGATGACCTTATCAGTTAAGTCCCATAAAATTTCACACACATTTGAACATTTTTTTGATAATTATTCATTGTTTACATTTCCTCCTTCTTGAAAAATATGTCTGGTTAGAACAGCAAGAGACAGGGCTCATGTGTGTGAGTGAGTTTCGTGTGTACGATTGTATGAATGTGTATGTGTGCTTTGCTTCCTTTCTGAAGAAGACTTTAGCCGAAAACTTACGTGAACACTCCGTTCATCGTGCGTGTCTGCTGCTCGGCGTGTGAGTAGCAGCCTAACCATTTCAGAGTATGGGTATTCGCTCGTGAAGTTTCTTGTAAATAATAGACTGCAGTTCAAAAGAAAAAACGATGTACATAATTACAATACCACCAGAATGAAATTACATTCATTGCGCCATATAAAGGTTGTCTGTAGCACAAACAGGGGTTCATAATGCTGCAGCCAAATCTTTTTATTACTTAGTCAGCGATGCCTGACAGACAGTAAAGTAAGACGTGAAAGTAAACTGAAAACATTTCTCTTTGAGAAATATTCCACAGAAGATTGTTATTGTAACGTGATGAATGGTGATGACTAGGAATTACTAACATCCGCCAGTCTTTAACTAACAACAAACCAATAAATGATCAGCAATGAGGCATATTAACAAAAAAATGATTTTAATATAAAATGACACATTCTTCATCATTAAGATGTATTATGCAGATGATACATAAAACTAACTGTTGGTATATCAAAAAGCTTGGTACAGAATTCAGTACTTTGAAAATCTCAAAATGAAATTGGAAAGTAAAATGGTGCAGATGATCAAAGTAGAGGTACTTCCCAATTGTAATATATTCAGTTATTCCTGAAAAACTACATAGTTACTGGCCAGAAATATTCCGGGCAAAATAGCAAAGAGGCTACTATTGGCAAGGTAGGCCAATATGTTATACAGATTAGGTTCTCATTACCGAAATAAAATGACTTACACACATGTGAAAGCAAAATATCCGTTTTACGGTGTCTAAGCATTTGGGACCATTCCCTTACGAACTTTTACAGTACAGCACATCGCTGGAAATTGTTTATGAATTGTATGTTTTTTTTAACCTGTAAGTTGCTTCTATTGGCCAAACACTGAATGACGCATGATAGGCAAGATTTCAAAATCAGAAGATGGGTAAACTATAGTGAGCCTACTGCACTGATAATCTAATCTGCATGTAAGTATACCTCTAAAGAGTTCTGTTTCTTTGACATTTGAACAATCGTTCAGTTTGTTGACATGCACAACATATTGATAGTATACCCTATTTCTTCCCTCACTCCACACACTAGGCTAATGAACAACACATAGGTAAGATTTTTGCAAATGTGAACATTAAAGATGTTCTGCATACGAGTTGCAAGCCGAAAATGTAACGAACAAGAATCAGTATTAGCTAGCAAACAAGCATTTGTTTCGGAGTTCCAGCTTCATTTGCTGTCGATATACGTACAGTGAAACTGGAATTAAATGGATAACGAGAGCATGATTTTCACATCGCATCCTTCTCTTCTAAATTATTCGAAATTTAGCAACAAAACCAAGTTACATTAACGTATTCCTACAGCAAATATGCATTTAAGAACAGAAAAACATTCTAAATTACTTCCTGACGCTATGGTATTCATGTGAACACTGCAATTATTAATATTTAAAACGATTTCTGTGCGCAGTCGACAGAAATAATAAACAAGAAGCAGCAGTAAACAGAAGCCTGGTAATGTTTTGGGCTATTTAAAAGAGCGGCAGCTTTAAGCCTGTAGTGCCACTTTCCTTCCGTTTTCAACTTCCAGGCCTCGACACAATCCAGTAAATGCCATTCCCCTAGCCTTGCCACAATTTGTGATGCGTCGATGGCCATTACTGCTCGGAGATGCACTTGTGTATTGACCACGTAATCTTCTGTCAGTGATTATTATGAACAATAAGTGGTATAATTTTTCGTTTTCTGCCGGAAGAAATTTTTCAGCTATTCACGTGATGCTGTTCAGTAAATATACGAATGCAGTTTAAATGTGCATTGGAGGTTGGTGATATTTATTTCCCTGAAGTTAAATTGTACAAGAGAACAGTGAACAGGTTTATTCAGACTGTGAAATATTTTTCTAACAAATAATTTCTTTTGTTTTTGAATTGTGCGAAAATTAAAGGAAGCTTTACAGATCATTTTAAGTGGAAATGATGGTTGATTTCGTGAGGAGTTTGATCATGTGTCGAGCGAGAAAAGTATTTATCACTGTGAATGTTTTAAAGTTTTTTACATTATGTACCTTTTGCCGATCTGGGGCGGATATTTGATTTAACTGAGGCAGTGAAAGTTGAAGAAGTTCGTCATTGTCGCCACCCCTACTATTCTCCTACCAGATTTTCTCTGTTGAGGCTACAACAATAATAGTTTTGAAATCAGTTTTGACCTCCAGACGATATATATGGTGAAAAGCAACATACGTTGGGAATGGACATTACGCATACAACACATTTACTGAACTTACAATTGCGTAGGCTTCCGCGGCCAGAGTCAGTCGACATAAAAGTTTTCTGGGTTTGGTACCGCGTCACAATGTAAAAACTACTGCTGCTATAGAAAAGCCAACGTTTCGGCCACGATTGCAGCGACCTTCTTCTGGGCCTAAAGAAGGCCGCCGCAATCGTGGCCGAAACGTTGGTTTTTCTATAACAGCAGTAATTTTTACACTATGACGCGGTACCAAACCCAGAAAACTTTTATGTCGATTTACTGAACTTGTTTGACTAAGGAGATGACTTTCATGTGGGTAAAAAAAGCAGTCAGTCTAAAGCGCCGGTACACATCTGGCAATTCAATAAATAACTTAATACCACACACTGCTGTTAATTTATGTTTGGTTTTCGAAGTCAAAATAAAATCATTTTATTTTAGTCCTATAGCAGAAATAAATGGATTTAGAACCTTGTTTGAAAACACTGTATTCATGACCAACATTGAGGTGGACCAAAATATATACCATCAAAATAGAGAAAAGTAAAGCCAGTTTCAGCATTCAAATAGTCGGGAGAAATAATCCATCCAAATGTTCTGGACAAAGCCGCTAATATAAACAGTGCCAGAAAATGGAAATTGCATTCGCTTTACAAAGAACATCTAGTATAAAAAGTTCTTATTTATTAATACAAAACAATCACATATACAATAAAAAAGAAGAAATCAACGTCTTATGGTCATATTTACAGAATGAATGAGAACAGATGAAAGAAGAAAATTTTTAATTACATTTGCAAATTAAAAAACACGACGGGATGGCTGGGAGAAACAAGAAGGGACTTGAGATAACTTAACGTAACAAAAGACACAATACAGAACAAGAAAAAGGAAGAAGGGAGGAAGACTGTGTTTACAGTCCCGTCGACATCGAGGTCATCAGGGCGGAGTACAAGCTCGGTGTCAAAGATTGGGAAAGAAATTGACCGTGCCCTTTTAAGGGAACTATCCGGGCATTTGCCTGGAGCGATTTAGGGAAATCACGGAGAACGTAAATCTGGATGACCGGTCGCGGGTTTCAACCGTCGTCCTCGTGAACGCGGACCCAGTGTGCAAATCGCTGAGCCACCTCACTCGGTCACATAGAACAGGGAAAGTTTTAGGCTAATGATCAATACTGCTACTTTTCCTGCCCAACAACGAAATTCGCAACCTGCGACGGTGATGTCAAATGAACAGAGGCATGCCATCAGCTGACGCACAAAGAAGTTCTGGGAAGATAAAAAAAAGAAATTGACTGTACCCGTGTCTTAGGTTCTAAGCGGTCTATAATTGGTTACATTCTGTAGTAATAATAACAATAACAATAAGTACAAAACAGAGGAGTCACAATGTGTGATTAAAACCGGGTGTCTTTATGCCTCAGAATGCGTCTCCATAAAAACACCCAAATAAGTAAATTATTTTGAAAAGAAAGAACAAAGAATAATTCGAAAAATTTAGTGTCTAAAACAGGAATATGGGCTATGGAAACTGTGGAGCAGTAAGGAGCTTGTGAGAATCCTATATCCTCCCACGTCAAAATACGTTTTTTCATTCTTTCTAACATTTGGTAGTGAACGTATCGACCTGCTTCATCGCAGAGTGTAAGTTGTATTACGTCAGTGCAACTAGCGCTCATTTAACGGAGTCCAGAATTCCAGTGTAACTGCTGCCCGCTGACAAAGCTTTCAGTAGCAATGAGTGCTGTTACCTTTCGCTAGCGCTAAAGATGGCGCTCGAGGGTGAGGTAGATTGGCAGTAGGGTGCCGACACCGTTCAGACGTACTTGTCAGTTTGCTTTCGGTATAATTATTCGTGCCGTGTTCCAATTGCTTTTAAGGTTTAAGTTTGAAACGATTATCGTCGTAAGGTGGCATGCGGGATAGTACTAAAGTGTTGAAATGAGTAACGATTTCAGTTAGTAAACCGTACATTTTGTGATCCGCAAACTGTCAATGTTCTTAATCGAACCCGTCTTTATTCGCTTCCTCAAATTACTAGTGAACGAGATAAATACACAGTTCACTTCTTGGAATATACACAGCCAGGACTGCTATACACTGAAGGGCCAAAGAAACCGGTACACCTGCCTAACATCGTGTAGGGCCGCCGCGAACATGCATAAGTGTCGCAAACTCGACTAATGTCTAAAGTAGTGCTGGAGGGAACTGACACCATGAATCCTGTAGGGCTGTCCATAAATCCGTAAAAGTACGAGGGGGTGGAGATCTCTTCTGAACAGCACGTTGCGCGGCATCCCAGATATGCTCAATAATTTTCATGTCTGGGGAGTTTGGTAGCCAGCGGAAGTGTTTAAACTAAGAAGACTGTTCCTGGAGACACTCAGTAGCAATTCTAAACATGTCCTGCTGGAATGCTCGTCGGAATGCACAATGGACATGAATGGATGCAGGTGATCAGACAAGCTGCTTACGTACGTGTCACATGTCAGAGTCGTAGATCTAGACGTATCAGGGGTCCCATACCATTCCAACTGCACACGTGCCACACCATTACAGAGCCTCCACCAGCTTGAAGAGTCCCCTGCTGACATGCAGGGTCCATGGATTCATGAGGTTGTCTCCATACACGTACACGTCCATGCGCTCGATACAATTTGAAACGAGACTCGTCCAACCAGGAAACATGTTTCCAGACATCAACAGTCCAGTGTCAGTGTTGAACGGCCCAGGTGAGGCGTAAAGCTTTGTGTCGTGTAGTCATCAGGGGTACACGAGTGGACCTTCGGCTCCGAAAGCCCATATCGGTTATGTTTCGTTGAATCGATCGCACGCTGACACTTGTTGATGGCCCAGCACTGAAATCTGGAGTAATTTGCGGATGGGTTGCACTCCTTTCAAGCTGAAGAATTCTCTTCAGTCGTTATTGGTTCCTTTCTTTCAGAACCTTTTTCCGGCCTCAGCGATGGCGGAGATTTGATGTTTTGCCGGATTCCTGATATTGACGGTACACTCGTCAAATGGTCGTATGGGAAAATCCCCACTTCACCGTAACCATGGAGATGCTGTGTCACATCGCTCGTGCGACAACTATAACACCATGTTGAAACTCACTTAAAACAACTGCGCCAGACACTTGTTGTCTTATATAGGTGTTGCCGACCGCAAGGCCGTATTCTGCCTGTTTACATATCTCTGTATTTGAATACGCATGCCTATACCAGTTTCTTTGGCACTTCAGTGCAATATAGCACGAAACACTGAGAATATAATAGATAACAAGAGGTCACCAAAAACATTCACTTCCTTTGGCAAAAATCCTACAATCAAAATACTATGGTACATAGAAGTTAAGAAAGATCTACAGAAGTTTGGAATAACGCAACAGAAAGTCAAATACTTCCAGAAGGAAACAGAAAAAAGAGTGAAGCAGTATGGAGAACAGAAAGAAGAGAACAACAGACAGCAAGAATTAAAAAAATATTGCCAAGCCGAAGAAAAGAAGGAAAAGAATATTACAGGGCGCCGAGTGGGGTATCACAGTAGTTAGCACACTGGACTCGAATTCGCGAGGACGGCGGTTCAAACCCGCGTCCAGCCATCCTGATTAGGTTTTCCGTGTTTTCCCTAAATCGCATACAGCAAATGCTGGGATGGTTCCTTCGAAATTGTATGTCTGCGTTCCTTCCCAATCCTTCCCTAATCCGAGTTTGTGCTCAGTCTCTAATGACCTCGTTGTCGACGGGACGTTAAACACCAATCTCCCGCTCCTCCTCCCCAGCCCTGTATTATCAGGATGGCTGTGAAGCGTCCTCGGCGCCATTAAAACACTTATTTCAATCATTTTATTCATTACGTCTACAACTCTGTCCTTTCCGCACCAGCCTCGGCTGATACCTCATTCAGCTACTCAAGGACACCTGCTGATGACTGTTTGGTCAGATCAGCTTCTGCTCGCCCAGACAGCCACGTTAGCGGCTTTGGTGTTGTACCGGTTGCTGTTCCATTAGGCTACTGCCGTTGCCACTGTACCAATACGAGCTGCATTCAAGTTCTAAGGCCTCCGACATTTTTCTAATTAACTACTCACCTGAAATCGATGAAACTGGCGTTACTTCTCGACGTAATCGCCCTGCAGACGTACACATTTTTCACAACGCTGAAGCCATGATTCCATGGCATCGGCGAAGGCTTCTTTAGGAGTCTGTTTTGACCACTGGAAAATCGCTGAGGCAATAGGACCACGGCTGGTGAATGTGCGGCCACGGAGAGTGTCTTTCATTGTTGGAAAAAGCCAAAAGTCACTAGGAACCAGGTCAGGTGAGTAGGGAGCATGAGGAATCACTTCAAAGTTGTTATCACGAAAAAACTGTTGCGTAACGTTAGCTCGATGTGCGGGTGCGTTGTCTCGGTGAAACAGCACACGCGCAGCCCTTCCCGGACGTTTTTGTTGCAGTGCAGGAAGGAATTTGTTCTTCAAAACATTTTCGTAGGATGCACCTGCTACCGTAGTGCCCTTTGGAACGCAATGGGTAAGGATTACGCCCTCGCTGTCCCAGAACATGGACACCATCATTTTTTCAGCACTGGCGGTTACCCGAAATTTTTTTGGTGGCGGTGAATCTGTGTGCTTCCATTGAGTTGACTGGCGCTTTGTTTCTGGATTGAAAAATGGCATCCACGTCTCATCCATTGTCACAACCGACGAAAAGAAAGTCCCATTCGTGCTGTCGTTGCGCGTCAACATTGCTCGGCAACATGCCACACGGGCAGCCGTGTGGTCGTCCGTCAGCATTCGTGGCAACCACCTGGATGACACTTTTCGCATTTTCAGGTCGTCATGCAGGATTGTGTGCACAGAACCCATAGTAATGCCAACTCTGGAGGCGATCTGTACAACAGTCTTTCGGCGATCCCCCAAAACAATTCTCTCCACTTTCTCGATCATGTCGTCAGACCGGCTTGTGCGAGCCCGAGGTTGTTTCGGTTTGTTGTCACACGATGTTCTGCCTTCATTAAACTGTCGCACCCACGAACGCACTTTCGACACATCCGTAACTCCATCACCACATGTCTCCTTCAACTGTCGATGAATTTCAATTGGTTTCACACCACGCAGATTCAGAAAACGAATGATTGCACGCTGTTCAAGTAAGGAAAAGTCGCCATTTTAAGTATTTAGAACAGTTCTCATTCTCGCCGCTGGCGGTAAAATTCCATCTGCGGTACGGTACTGCCATATCTGGGACATATTGACAGTGAACGCGGCCTCATTTTAAAACAATGCGCATGTTTCTATCTCTTTCCAGTCCGGAGAAAAAAAATCGGAGGCCTTAGAACTTGACTGCACCTCGTATTTTGTTTCAACTGGTTGCTCGAATGTACCCTCACCCACTCCAAATTATATGGTGACCCTCGATGACCCATCAGCGATGTACCCGGTGTCGGTAGTCGTATGGTCGTTTCATCTCCTCCCTGCCTTTCTGGTAGGTCTCAGCAGTACGTCTCAGCACGCTAATGTGCCTGAGTGATGAACAGGAAAGGGCACTCCGAGATGTCCTCCCTTGTGGATTCTGCGATGAAGTTCGTGCGAGCAGCACTTTGCAACACGGCTGGCAGTGAGTAACGTGAAATTCACACAGCATAGGTCAACATCACGGTAACACCTCCACCTAGTTCATGAGAGAGGTACTGGAAAATCTGGGACACAGCCTCACTACGCTGTTCCACTCACAGATTCGAGCACTATTGCTGTGAACGTCATGGATCTCAACGATCAACTCTGAATGGCAATTGGAAAGCTGGTGTATTTAAAGGGGCTAAAGTGTGGCAGTATGACATGAGCTTTAGGTTCTTAAGGACTGAATGTGTCCTGCTTATTCTCTACCATCAGCAATTCTCATACTGCTAGGTTCGCTTAACAATCTGTTACAAGCTGTAACTGCTGCATCAGGTTCACGCTGTGCGTTCTTGCGCAGGAGATATCGTCTCTTGCATCATGTGTTATGCGCTAAGGAATATGTCTTTCTCTCTCAGCTTTGGTTTTCTCTCTCCACCATCTTTCAGCTGAATACGAATACGCATTCAGTGCTTAGCAGCTAGTGATGGTGTTGATATGTGTGTCCACGTCTGATCCGCTTGTGACTTTACTGGTTCGCTTCCGCTGCAGTCCAGAACCACGCGGCTGCTACGGCCGCAGGTTCGAATCCTGCCTCGGGCATGGATGTATGTGTTGTCCTTAGGTTAGTTAGGTTTATGTATTTCTAAGTTGTAGGGGACTGATGACCTCAGATGTTAAGTCCCATAGGGCTCAGAGCGATTTGGGCCATTTGAGCTTCCGCTGCGGACTCTGTCTTAACTCTGCTTGACTACTGCCTGTGGCAATGCAGTTGATTTTTTTAACAAACAATTGTAAATGCTTTCCGTTACTATGTCTGCAATAATAATATGGTGTAATAAATCAGCTCCTTCACGTGGTCCTGAGTTGGCCAAATTCCAACAGTAACAAATTATACACGTTTTGCATGCCAATTTCATATTCAGAAACTGCAGTCGAACTACACACTGTTCGCACGTATTTCTACCGTCATCCAACCTCCCATCTCTACCACTTGGGTAAAGAAAGAACATGGGCGGCAAGAACGTATAGTGACGCAAACAGTAGAATAAAGCAATCGATTCAGTCGGCTGTTGGAAAACAGTCGCTTGTTGGGCTATTCACTCATTCTTCGGAATAAAACTAGTCTATGGGAACAACCGAATGAAACCAGTCGGTGGAGTGCGTTGTGATTTTACATATTGACTGAATTATTCATTCTTTTTCATCAAGGGTAACCAGTGAATAGTCTTTTTGCCGGTTCTGACGGCCAGTCTGAGTGTAGTTTTTACGCGGTTTCCCTACAGTCCTCTAAGCGAATCGTGGACTGGTTAGCCATCGAAATAATATTGGCAAGTGATGGCAAAATATTTTTTACAAAAAAATTCTTCCAATATTGGCCATATATGCTTAAAAAAGTAAGAAATTAAATCAACGAACAGTTACAAAAATAGTATCCTGTATGCATTCTGTTCATGTCACCTCAGAATTTACTGAATGAATTATTGACGATGGGTGATGAGAGACAGAGCTTCAAAAAATTGAAATTAAACAAGTATCTGTCATTCGTCTCAAAATAAATTTAGAATGTAGGACCGATTATCAAACATTTAAAAACAAAGCAAGAATTTCTGTTCAATGCCATAAGTACGAATAATTCGTGTTTAGGTAGATAAATATAAAATACTAAATGCTATATACAACTTGTACAGAAACCAGATAACAGTAGTAAGAGCCGTGGGCATAAAAGCGAAGCAGTGATTGAGAAGGGAGTGAGATGCAGTTGTAGCCTATTCTCGATGTTACTCAATCTGTATATTGAGCAAGCGGGAAAGGAAACGAAAGAAAAATTTGGAGTAAGAATTAAAAGTTGGGAGACAAGAAATAAAAACTTTGAGGTTTGCTGATGACATTGTAATTCTATCACAGGCAGCAACGGACTTGGAAGAGCAGTTGAACGGAATGGGCAGTGTCTTTGAAAGGAGGATTTAAGATGAACAGCAACAAAATCAAAACGTGGATAATGGAATGTAGTCGAATTAAATGATGCTCAGGGCTTAGACTAGGAAACGAGACACTTAAAGAAGTAGATGAGTTTCGCTATTTGGGAAGCAAAGTAACTGATGATGGCCGAAGTAGAAAGGACATAAAATGTAGAGTGGTAATGGCAAGAAAAGCGTTTCTGAAGAACAGAAATTTGTTAATATCAAATGTAGATTAAAGTGCTGGGAAGTCTTTTATGAAAGTATTTGTCTGGAGTGTAGCCACGTACGGAAGTGAAACAGGGACGATAACCAGTTTAGGCAAGAACAGAATAGAATCTTTTGAGATGTGGTGTTGCAGAAGAATGGTGAAGGCTACATCATGTAACGAGGAGGTACTGAATAGAATTGGGGAGAAGAGAAATTTGTCGCGCAACCTGATTAGAAAAAAGGATCGGTTGATAGGACAAATTCTGAGACATAGAGGTACCTCCAATTTAGTATTGGAGGGAAGTGTGAGGGGATAAAAATCGTAGAGGTAGACAAAGAGGTGAACACAGTAAGCAGATTCACAAGGATGTGAGTTGGAGTAGTTACTTGGATTTGAAGAGCCTTGCACAGGATAGAGTAGCATGGAGAGCTGCATCAAAGTGGTCTTCGGGCTGAATATCACAACAACAACAAATACAAAACGAGGAAATATTTCATTTATAGAGATGTACATTCGCTTTACCTCTCCTTCAAATAAGGTACGTTATGTGTCACTAAAAACAGTTCACAACCTAGGCATGGCTCATATAAACCGTAAAAACGCTCTACAAGTATCTAAGTTGAAACTCTCCTACCCAGTGACTGGGCAAAACATTCACATAACTGACGTAACCATCAGAAACTTGTGTCAGTCGGTTGTCTCAAAGTGAATGAAACCACTGACATCCCTAAACATCACACATCTAACGTGGCTGCGGCGACCGCTTTCATCCGATTGTAAATACCGACTTAACGAGAAAACAGTCGCGTGGTCAGTCATTTGTTACAAGCGGTCGACTGTCGCTGTCCCAAGACTAAGTACACGGTACAAGGTTCGCGTAACAGCAATATGCTGCAACGTTTAAAATAATTCCGGAGGTGAGCTAACGGCCTACTTTCCACGTGGGAGTAACGCCCCCGTAAATCCAGCCTCAGGAGCCCAGTCCGATCAGGTGGCGGGCTGGTGTTGGTGGTGGTGGTGGCGGTGGTGGCGTGGTGCTAATTAGTGGCACCAGTGGCCCCGTGGCGTCGGAATGCTTGGCCATATATCGCAGCGGCATTAATCACGCCGGCCGAGACTCTATAAAATATTTCAGCGGTCGCCACGTCACGCCGGAACTGCGTGTGTGTCTGCAGCCGCTGATTTAAGACTAGACGAGCGAGAAACATCTCTGGCTGTACACGCACGAGGACTCCTGCGGTGACCACACGGCACCAGAATCAGAGAAATTCGGTAGCATTCATAACAGATATGACGACAGTTGCATAGCATCGCCGAGTGGAATAGGAAGGAGGAGGAAAGCGAGAGATGGGGGGAGGGAGGGGGGGGCGGAAGAGGATGATGGCCGTGAGTATATTACGTACAAACCGCCACGTACTGTTCTGTGGGCTGATGAATACAGAGGAAGACGTAGCAGCTATAGAAATAGAGCGGGTAGCCATACGTACCGTGAAAGCAGAAATGAAAGGTCAGGACTATCGAATGACAGCCGGCCGGAGTGCCCGGCGGTTCTAGGCGCTTCAGTCTGGAACGGCGCGACCGCTACGGTCGCAGGTTCGAGCCTGCCTCGGGCATGGATGTTTGTGATGTCCTTAGGTTAGTTAGGTTTAAGTAGTTCTAAGTTCTAGGGGACTGATGACCTCAGATGTTAAGTCCCATAGTGCTCAGAGCCATTTGAAGCATTTTTTTATTTTTTTATCGAATGACACTTTATATAAACACCCGTTCTCGCTTACATCACTTTACAGGTCATGTATTCCTACATTAAAAGTTCGACCGTAATCTTCTTACTAATAGTTAATCTCGCATTATTATTACTCTCGAAAACATATCATATTCAGCGTAAAGGCCGGCCGAAGTGGCCGTGCGGTTAGAGGCGCTGCAGTCTGGAACCGCAAGACCGCTACGGTCGCAGGTTCGAATCCTGCCTCGGGCATGGATGTTTGTGATGTCCTTAGGTTAGTTAGGTTTAACTAGTTCTAAGTTCTAGGGGACTAATGACCTCAGCAGTTGAGTCCCATAGTGCTCAGAGCCATTTGAATCAGCGTAAAGAATAATCCGTTATGCAAGTCGTTTCCGTTTGATCACATAAACCCGTAATTACGAATTACAGCAAGATAATACACTGAAGCACCAAAGAAACTGGTGTAAGCAAGTGTATTCAAATACAGATATATTTAAAGAGGCAAAACAATGGTTCAAATGGCTCTAAGCACTATGGGACTTAACATCTAGGGTCATCAGTCCCCTAGACTTGGAACTACATAAACCAAACTAACATAAGAACATCACACACATCCATGTTCGAGGCAGGATTCGAACCTGCGACCGTAGCAGCAGCGCGGTTCCGGACTGAAGCGCCTAGAATCGCTCGGTCACAGCGGCCGGCGTAAAGAGGCAGAATACGGCGCTGCGGTCGGCAACTCCTATGTAATACAGTTTTATTATTTAGCGTATGGCTAATACAGACATATCATGAAATTACATATACGTATGTACACATTGACGCACAAGAAACTTAAGTTTGTCTTTACAACTGAATATCCAGTCCTTCAATCCAGCGCACTGCATCTGGAGTTGCTAGCAGGAAGTCCTCTTTGGCGCCGTGATAGGCTCGAATCCTGCATTCACTGACAATGTGGTGAACAGTCTGTTATGGAGCCCCGCAGTCACAGGCTAGATCAGGCAGCTTCTTCCACTTAAAGAGAGCATCCCTGCATCGGCCATGGCTGGTACGGATTCTGTTGAGAGTAGACCACGTCTTGCGTGGTAAGTCGAATCCACTTGGAAGTTTAGCACCTGAGAAGATGTTATGCAGGTGCACATCTGTCATTGCTTCCCACCGACCTTTCCATTCTTCAAGAGGTTTGAAATTCTTAGCAACCATGTCAGCAGCATCGCACAGAGTTGGATGACGTGATTTCAGTCTCTTGCGATTTAAAAGTGGCAGGTCGCAATGCACGGGTAGGTTAGAATTCCTGGAGATCTTGTGGAATTCTCTCATAAGGGCAGTACATCTGCGTGGATCAGGAGGCGTTATACCGGTTAACAGTGGAAGCCAATAAACTGGAGTAGATCTGATTGTGCCAGATATTATGCGCATTGTCGTATTCAGCTGGGTATCAACAAGCCTTGTATGATGACTATTCATCCAAACAGGTGCACAATACTCAGCACTTGAGTATACCAAGCCCAGAGCTGAAGTTCGCAGGGTGGTTGCTGAAGATCCCCAGGTAGTTCCGCATAGCTTATGGAGGATGTTGTTTCGAGTCCTCAGCTTTTGAGCTAAGTTAAGAAGTTGTTGTTTGAAGCATAGTGTACGATCCAGGATGACACCAAGATATTTTGGGTTCCAGTTGTGACGAAGAATTTTGCCTCTGAAACTTACCTCCAGTTTTACGTTCGCCAACTGGTTATTTAGATGGAAGCAACACACTTCTGTTTTACACACACTGGGTTGGAGTCTCCAGATTTTGAAGTAATTGTCTAATGCAGACAGGTCATTGGCTAAAATCTGTTCTGTTGTCTTCATTTCCTGGTGTTTGACGGCTAGAGCCAGGTCATCGGCATAGCAGTATTTTCTGGACGAAGTGTCAGGTAGATCAGATAGATATAGGTTGAACAGTAAGGGTGAGAGAACTGATCCTTGAGGCAGTCCGTTGTTCAACTTCCTCTCCTTACTTACGTTGCTTCCAGTGATTAGCTGGAACTTCCGATCACTTAGCATGCTGTTAATCAGTCGAGCCATTGTTCTGCAGGGTACGATGCGGAGAAATTTGTAGATAAGGCCTTCCCTCCACACAGTGTGGAAGGCGGCAGTTAGATCAACAAATGCCACGCATGTTTTCTGCTTCATTTGGTATCCTGACTCTATGAAGGATGTGAGAGACAATACTTGGTCGCAGCAGCTACGCCCTGGTCTGAAGCCTGCCTGATCAACTGGAACGTTTTCTAAGATAGCGATACTTATTGTGTTATATATTAGCCTTTCAAAAAGCTTGTAGCAGCAGCTGAGTAGGGAAATGGGGCGATAGTTTTCTACCCTGTTGCTGGGTTTGCCAGGTTTCAGAACAGATATTATCTTCACCTTTTTAAACTCAGATGGAAGTTGACCAGTCAGCGGGATGTCAGTAAAGAATTCTGCCAGCCATTTCTTAGCTTTTCCTCCCATATGGATCAGGAATTCTGGGTGGATACCATCGAATCCAGGTGCCTTAAGAGGTTTGAGGTCCTTCAGTCCAGAGTCAATGTCTGAAACTGTGAAGGGATGGGTATACTCAGATGAGGGAGATGCCTTCTTTTTAAGGTCACGAAGCTGTCGTCTGATATGTCTTGTATGTTTCTTGTCAGGAGGTACTCTTGAGGTGGTAATGATGTGGGAAGCAATTTGGTCTGGTGTTACTTCGGAATTTTTTCTGCATGCTGGTGCACTTCCTCCCAGTTTTCTCAGAAGACTCCATGCTTTCCTGCTCGAGTGGGTAAAGTCCATAGTTTTGACTGTTTCTGCCCATTTCTGCCTCCGAGACATGTCCAAGCTGGACAATAGTTCCGTAGCTATCTCTGGGTCACCACTTTGCTGGAAGTATTGGTACAGTGTTTCACTTTCCTGATTCCATCCTGAAACATATTCTTTTCGGTATCCTCTTCGCATACACTTTTTAGCTGTTGCTGTTACTGCACCAATGAAGCGTTGATAGTTATTATGTGATGGAGGTATCCATCGAATCGTCTTATCCAGTTCCGTTGAAAACTTCATCCAGTCGGCTTTCTGGAAATTCCATCGAGCATGACAGTAAGTGTCTGGTACAGTTGTTACATCGGTTACTGCTGCTACAACGGTACGTCATCAAGATTTAAGTGAGTTTGAACGTGGTGTTATACTCGGAGCACAAGCGATGGGACACAGCATCTCTGAGGCAGCAAAGAAGTGTGGATTTTCTGTACGACCATTTCAAGAGTGTACCGTGAATATCAGGAATCCGGCTGCGGCCAGAAAAAGATCATGCAAGAACGGGACCAATAACGACTGATCTTTCAACGTCACAGAAGTGCAACCCTTCCACAAACTGCTGCAGATTTCAATACTGGGCCATCAGCCAGTGTCAACGTGTGAATCATTCAACGAAACATCATCGATATGGGCTTTCGGAGCCGAAGGTCCACTCGTGTACCCTTGACGAATGCACGACGCACAGCTTTACTCTTCGCCTGGGCCCGCCAACACCGACATTGGACTGTTGATGACTGGACACTTGTTGCCTGGTCGGACGAGTCTCGTTTCAAATTGTATCGAGCGGATGGACGTGTGCGGGAATGGAGACAATCTCATGAATCCATGGACCCTGCATGTAAGCAGAGGACTATTCCAGCTCGTGGAGGCTCTTTAATGGTGCGAGGTATGTGCAGTTGGATTGATATGGGAAGCCTGATACGCCTAGATACGACTGTGACAAGTACACGAACGTGAGCATCCTGCCTGATCACATGCATCCATTCATGTCCATTGTGCATTCCGATGGACTTGGGCAATTCCAGCAAAAGAATGTGACACCCCACACGTCCAGAATTGCTACAGACTGGCTCCAGGAACACGCTTCTGAGTCCCGGCCGCGGTGGCCCTGCGGTTCTGGCGCTGCAGTCCGGAACCGCGGGACTGCTACGGTCGCAGGTTCTAATCCTGCCTCGGGCATGGGTGTGTGTGATGTCCTTAGGTTAGTTAGGTTTAAGCAGTTCTAAGTTCTAGGGGACTTATGACCACAGCAGTTGAGTCCCATAGTGCTCAGAGCCATTTGAACCATTTGAACGCTTCTGAGTGCAAACACTTCCGCTGGCCACCAAATTTCCCAGACATGAACATTACTGAGCATATCTAGGATGTTTTGGGAACATTACTGAGCATATCTGGGATGCCTTGCAACGTGATACACTCCTGGAAATTGAAAAAAGAACACATTGACACCGGTGTGTCAGACCCACCATACTTGCTCCGGACACTGCGAGAGGGCTGTACAAGCAATGATCACACGCACGGCACAGCGGACACACCAGGAACCGCGGTGTTGGCCGTCGAATGGCGCTAGCTGCGCAGCATTTGTGCACCGCCGCCGTCAGTGTCAGCCAGTTTGCCGTGGCATACGGAGCTCCATCGCGGTCTTTAACACTGCTAGCATGCCGCGACAGCGTGGACGTGAACTGTATGTGCAGTTGACGGACTTTGAGCGAGGGCGTATAGTGGGCATGCGGGAGGCCGGGTGGACGTACCGCCGAATTGCTCAACACGTGGGGCGTGAGGTCTCCACAGTACATCGAAGTTGTCGCCAGTGGTCGGCGGAAGGTGCACGTGCCCGTCGACCTGGGACCGGACCGCAGCGACGCACGGATGCACGCCAAGACCGTAGGATCCTACGCAGTGCCGTAGGGGACCGCACCGCCACTTCCCAGCAAATTAGGGACACTGTTGCTCCTGGGGTATCGGCGAGGACCATTCGCAACCGTCTCCATGAAGCTGGGCTACGGTCCCGCACACCGTTAGGCCGTCTTCCGCTCACGCCCCAACATCGTGCAGCCCGCCTCCAGTGGTGTCGCGACAGGCGTGAATGGAGGGACGAATGGAGACGTGTCGTCTTCAGCGATGAGAGTCGCTTCTGCCTTGGTGCCAATGATGGTCGTATGCGTGTTTGGCGCCGTGCAGGTGAGCGCCACAATCAGGACTGCATACGACCGAGGCACACAGGGCCAACACCCGGCATCATGGTGTGGGGAGCGATCTCGTACACTGGCCGTACACCACTGGTGATCGTCGAGGGGACACTGAATAGTGCACGGTACATCCAAACCGTCATCGAACCCATCGTTCTACCATTCCTAGACCGGCAAGGGAACTTGCTGTTCCAACAGGACAATGCACGTCCGCATGTATCCCGTGCCACCCAACGTGCTCTAGAAGGTGTAAGTCAACTACCCTGGCCAGCAAGATCTCCGGATCTGTCCCCCATTGAGCATGTTTGGGACTGGATGAAGCGTCGTCTCACGCGGTCTGCACGTCCAGCACGAACGCTGGTCCAACTGAGGCGCCAGGTGGAAATGGCATGGCAAGCCGTTCCACAGGACTACATCCAGCATCTCTAGATCGTCTCCATGGGAGAATAGCAGCCTGCATTGCTGCGAAAGGTGGATATACACTGTACTAGTGCCGACATTGTGCATGCTCTGTTGCCTGTGTCTATGTGCGTGTGGTTCTGTCAGTGTGATCATATGATATATCTGACCCCAGGAATGTGTCAATAAAGTTTCCCCTTCCTGGGACAATGAATTCACGGTGTTCTTATTTCAATTTCCAGGAGTGTATTTAGAAGAGATCTCCACCCCCTCGTACTCTTACGGATTCATGGACAGGCCTGCAGGATTCATGGTGTCACTTCCCTCCTTCAGACATTAGTCGAAGCCATGCACTACGTGTTGCGGCACTTCTGCGTACTCGCGGGGGACCTACGCGATATTAGGCAGGTGTACCAGTTTCTTTGGGTCCATTAACATTTGAAAATGCACTACATGCATCTAGTATTTGAAAATAAGAGCATTTAGTGACTCCCAACAAATTATAAACATTATTTCAAACGTTTAAGAAACTCTTTCCCGCTGACACTCGCCTCCACAAAATAATGTAGCGAAGAAAGTTTATCGCCTCCTACATTTCCGGCGTTGGTGCAGTAGAACTCCAGCTCCAAGCAATACGTTTAATTTATTACTTCTTTACTACCAACTCTAACAGCAACATATTTCGCAGACAGTATCGATTTAGACCACTGAATATCCACGGAAAATTATGTCATTGTACCACAAATAGTCGGTAGACACAGTATGACGTGTTATACCTAGGAGTTCCATAATTCTTGTGAGACACAAATTAACTAGCAGACCAACTACCACTCCGTCATCACGCCACGAGTGGCCTACGGGAACCATCCGACCGCCGTGTCATCCACAGTGGAGGATGCGGATAGGAGGGGCGTGGGGTCAGCACACCGCTCTCCCAGTCGTTGTGATGGTATTCTTGACCGAAGCCGCTACTATTCGGTCGAGTAGCTCCTCAATTGGCATCACGAGGCTGAGTGCACCCCGAAAAATGGCAACAGCGCATGGCGGCTGGCTGGTCATCCATCCCAGTGCCGGTCACGCCCGACAATGCTTAACTTCGGTGATCTCACGGGAACCGAACTAGCAGACCAATGGCTCGAATTAACAATAATCAAAATGTTCTGTATGGTTCTGAGGTAAGCAACATCTGCTTACTTCAAGCAAGATGACCAAGCAGCCCTACTTTCTTTACGCGTTGTTGTTGTTGTGGTCTACAGTCTTCAGACTGGTTTGATGCAACTCTCCATGCTACTGATTCCTGTGCAAGCTTCTTCATCTCCCAGCACGTACTGCAGCTTACATCCTTCTGAATCCGCTTAGTGTATTCATCTCTTGGTCTCCCTCTACGATTTTTACACTCCACGCTGCCCTCCACTACTAAATTGGTGATCCCTTGATTCCTTACATGTCCTACCAACTGATCCCTTCTTCTAGTCAAATTGTGCCACAAACTCCTCTTCTCCCCAATTCTATTCTATACCTACTCATTAGTTATGTGATCTGCCCATCTAATCTTCAGCATTCTTCTGTAGCACCACATTTCGAAAGCTTCTATTCCCTTCTTGTCCAAACTATTAATCGTCCATGTTTCACACACATACATGGCTACACTCCAAACAAATACTTTCAGAAACGACTGCCTTACACTTAAATCTATACTCGAAGTTATCAAATTTCTCTTCTTCAGAAACGCTTTTCTTGCCATTGCCAATCTATATTTTATATCCTCTCTGCGTCGACCATCATCAGTTATTTTGCTCCCCAAACAGCAAAACTCCTTTACTACTTTAAGTGTCTCATTTCCTAATTTAATTCCCTCAGCATCACCCGATTTAATTCGACTACATTCCATTATCCTCGTTTTGCTTTTGTTGATGTTCATCTTATATCCTTTCTTTACATAGGTGACCCACAAACACAAATACACACAAATGAGCGTACATTTGCTGCACGTTCCAAATAAGGCAGTGCAAGAAGAGAATAACGGTTCTTCTTGAATACCTGTTAAATACTAGGGTCGAAATTAGCTTACCTTTAGGTTAGTGGATTACTTTTCGCGAGAATTCCATTATATTACATTATGGAACGGGCAAATTTATGGCCCTTTTCAACTAGACTGAATATATTCTTGTAGAATTAATAAAGAGCCAAACAGTTGCAAATTGGGAGGTTTAAAACCCCTTTACCATGAATTCAAAGTCTTCTGAAGAAGAAGTTTTCATAAACGTTCAAATCATAGCGAAATAAAATGAGCGTTTGGCCGGGAGGCCCCTTACGGGGCAGGTCCGGCGGCCTTGGTGCAGGTCTTACTACATTCGACGCCACATTGGGCGCCCCGCGCGCCGGATGGAGATGATGAAAGAAATGATGATGAAGACAACACAACACCCAGTGCCTGAGCGGAGAAAAATCTCCGACCCCGTCTGGAATCGAACCCGGGACCGTAGGACGGGAATCCGTCACGCTGACCACTTTTTTTTTTTTTTTTTTTTTTTCACAGTAACAGAACATTTATTGGTTTTCTTAGTTTACACAGGGATATACAGGTATACAGAAAACTTGTAATTTCCTTTTCTTGAACATTAAAACACATAATGCTTCAAACTGTACTAACATGCAAATTTTTAGAATGTTAACTTCCTTTTCTTTTCTAAAACATCAGAAACAATAACCTTTTAAAAAACTTAAGATTATTCAAAATATTTAAAGGTAGTTACTGAGATTCTAAATTAAACAAAATTTCCTTTTCCTTAAACGTTATAACCAATAACTTAAAAAAAAAATTAAATCATGCAATGTATTTAGAATAATCACTGAAGCTCTATATTGCCCAAATTCCCTCATATTTAAACATTAAAACAAATAAGTTAAAAAAAATAAAATAAACCAAGGTACTCCCCGCCGGGAATCGAACCCGATAACCCGGGCGTGTGAAGCGAGAACGCTACCGCTTTTTTTTTTTTTTTTAGTCATAACATTCTACAGTAGTACATATTTTTCAACTGACATTTAAAAGTAATAAAACAAAGGTTCCTTGGCATTTTAGAAAAAAAAAAAATCCAAGTCTAAACCAGATAGTGATGTTCGTCACTTGATCGTATTTGTTTTTCAAAGATCAAATTGTCTCTCGTTTCTTCATGTTCTGAATCGCATCATCGAAAATGGAGTTCACATGACTGTTCTTCTGAGGAAGTTGGCGTATGTATCATAATAATTATTCATGCGTAGTAGCTTGTGATGCTGGTCGGAAATGTACGTCCAAAAATCTTCTTCGCTCCTTTCTTTACTGGACAGCAGGTAAAATACTGCGTGTCCCTTCAACCAGTTGACGGCATTTTTCTTCCAGGTGGGGTATAACTCCTCTTCCGGGTATAAAAGGCACGCTGGCGTTATCAAATACGGCGGTTTTCTCTGCATAGTTGCTAATTTTTTTCTGATTGACAACCATATATTATTCGCATTTCCACAGACAAATTGATGTTCATCCGTATCAATCAGGTTGCAAATGGTACACAAAGGGGAATCAGCCAGGTGAATGGAATGTAGTCTGGAGTTTGTTGGAAATTTCCTATTCACAAAGTAGTACCACAATGACCGCACTTTTGTTGGTAAATATGGGTGATGTATGTTCCTCCAGATATCATGCCAAGAGTGACCGACGTATTTTTGTTCTATGATGTTCTTGGTCTGAAAGTTCATTAAGTTTTGGTATATTTTCTTGACTTTGATGACATCTTTCTCGGGTGTTCCCAGTCCAATGTAGCTATACTCTACGAAGAAATGTTTTAGGTGGTAAAGTTCATTTGGGATGTGGTGAACGTCTATTGGGGCGTCCTGGCTGACCGGCGCTATTTCATTTAACAAGAATGCGGTGACACTGTCGACTGACCGCTTCCACAGTTTATATGTTTTACAGACGTACAATGCTTGTGCTTTATTGTACACGTCTGTGAGATTCAATCCACCATTCCCAGTCGGTAGAGTCAATGTCTGGTACTTGACTTTGAAGATGTGGCCGCGGCTGACGAAATGGCCAAAAGCAGCCAAAATCCTGTTCGCCACTTCCCTCGGCATTGGCAGGGCTTGAGCCACGTAATTTAATTTAGAGGACAAATAGATGTTGACGAGAGCCACTCTTCTCATCAAGAGTACGGAGATTGTGCTGACGTATACAGGCACGGATGGTGTTGAGGATTCTTCTGTAATTAACTGCGATGGTCTGCCGAATATTTCTTGTGTATTCCACTCCAAGACATGTCATGGTGACAATTTCCTTTATTGGCCCATGAATGGGAACTCCTAATCCGCTTCCAATATTCATTATGCCAGACTTATTCCTATTCATTTTCGCACCAGATACTTGTTCATATTTGTTTATTATGTCGAGTGCTTTCTCTATCTCGTCTTTGTCTTTGACAATAAATGCAACGTCATCGGCATATGCTCTGCAGACAATCCTACGGCCGCGTGTAGTGAATCCTTGTAGGTTGTGGCTGAGGCGAAAAAGCAATGGCTCGATTGCTATTGCAAAGAGTGACATAGACATCGGGCACCCTTGTCGCACCGAACTTTTCATTACAATGGGCTTACTGGACTGACCGTTTACCATAACTATCGATGTTGACTTCTGCAGAAGATTTGTAATAATGTTGATAAAACCTTGCGGGAAGTTCATGGCACGCATGGTGTGAAAAAGATAAACATGATCGACCACTCAGCTATCGGGGCGGACATCATGGTAAAAGGGTTTAAATAAACTTACCATTTTACAACTAATAGGAAATTTGTTAATTCTACAAGAAAGTTTCATCCTACTGTTGCTGCTCCAGCCACATATATTTAAGTGGTTTTTCTAAGATAACGGAAATTTATAATGGTCTTTGTTAAGAAAATAAGACACTTTTTACTTTAAAATGAGGGCGCTAAAGTAACTTACAGAATCTGGTACGGGAATCTGTTATTACAGGCGATGTAACTGGGATATGTATGCACACATACACTGATCAGCCGGAACATTACGACCGCCTACTTAACATATGTGAAGATAGTAACTGTCCTCGAAAGAACAGATACCATTGATGTCCGTGCACCTTCTCTACAATAAATGATAATTAATTGAAACCATCAATTGCTGACAGATGTTGTTGATATACCTCGATGGGGACAGCTGAAAATGTGTGCCCCGGCCGGAACTCTAACCCGTGATCTCCTGCTCACATGGCAGACTCTCCATCCATCTGAGCCACCGAGTACACAGATTAATAGCGCGACTGCAAGGACTTATCCCTTGCATGCTTCCCGTGAGACAATATCTATTAGGAACATTACGTATGTAGATAGCGGACAGCTGGGAATGTGGGTCTCACGGGAAGCATGCAAGAGATAAGTCCCTGCAATCACGCTATTCATCTGTGTCCTCGGTGGCTCAGATGGATGGAGCGTCTGCCATGTAAGCAGGAGATTTCGGGTTCGAGTCCCGGTCGCGGCACACATTTTCAGCTGTCGCCACCGAGGTATATCAACAACACCTGTCGGCAGCTGAGGGTTTCAATTAATTATCGTTTACCTACCTAATAGTCGGTATGTCCTCCTTTGGCACGGATAACAGCGGCGATGCGTCGTGACATGGAAGCAGTGAGGCCTTGGTAGGTCGGTGCAGCGAGTTGGCATCACATCTGCACACATGAGTCACCTAATTTCCGTAAATTCAGGGGAGGGGGAGGGGCAGCGATGCGTTCTGACGCCACGTTTAATCACAACCCAGGTGGTTCCACTCAGTTTCAGATATGGCGAGCTGGGGGGCCAGCACATAGATTGGAACTCGCCACTGTGTTCCTCGAACCATTCCATCATATTCCTGACCTTGTGACATGGCGCATTATCTTGCTGAAAATTACCACTGCTTTCACGAAACATGATAGTAAGGAAGAGGCGTACTTCGTCTGCAACCACTGTACGATACCTCTAGGCCGTCATGGTGCCTTGCACGAGCTCCACTGGACTCGTGGGTCCCCAAGTGAGTGCTCCCTAGAGCATAATGGAGCCGCCTCAAGCTTGTCTCCGTCCTATAGTACAGGTTGTAAGGTGGCTGTAATTTCGCACCTTACAAGCACTCATCCACATAGTTTGCCGTGAACTACAACCACAATTACGTAGCATTTGATAGTCTGTACATCGTATATATGAATATTTAAAAGAGACTGACATTGTCACGTACGCCTTGTAAATAATTGTTAACGCTTATTGCATGAAAGGTGTCGGATTGTCTGTATTATGAGAACGGCGTAATGAATGATTGCCTATAGTAGTAGAGGTTGGAGATGAAACGGCAGGCAGAACTCAAGCTCTGGGTGGAAGGGCCCCACAGGTGTTGGTCCAGCTTAAACACAGGAAGTAGCTAGACGGACGTCGTGGCACCTGAGCTCTGGAGCACAATAGGGTGACGGCCGGCCGCTACTGTAGCAGGACCAGAAAGATAATGGAGAACTCTGCGAATCTTGGACCCAGGTGAGAGGAACGAAGAAGTGGCTCCTCGGAAACCACACACGCTGGGTTATTTCCAAGGATTCTGTGGTGTCACCGCCAGACACCACACTTGCTAGGTGGTAGTTTTAAATCGGCCGCGGTCCATTAGTACATGTCGGACCCGCGTGTCGCCACTGTGTGACCGCACACCGAGCGCCACCACAAGGCAGGTCTCGAGAGACTGACTAGCACTCGCCCCAGTTGTACGGACGACGTAGCTAGCGATGCACACTGACGAAGCCTCGCTCATTTGCAGAGCAGATAGTTAGAATAGCCTTCAGCTAAGTCAATGGCTACGACATAGCAAGGCGCCATTAGTAACATTGCATGTATCTAAAGAGTCTCACTTGTATCGCCAAAATCTCCAGATGTACCAAAAGGATGGATTAAAGTTAAGTATTCCAGAAGCTACGTACTTTTCTTTATAACATTCATTACGTATCCTGTTTCAGACCTCACGCCATCCTGCTTTAGCTTAGCGCGTGCCTTTCGGCTTCCTCTCATTGTGTCTAGGCTGTCTTGTCTAGACACAACAGATTCTTACTCAGAAGCGTACCATTGTAAGAGTATAGGTTTTTCCTCGCAAACTTTCCGCGCTGGACGACAAAAGACTAAAATATGGTTGGTCGGCGTTCGGAGGAATCTGTAGAGAGAGAGAATATTCCGAGGTTTCGTGCATATCATTCGTTTTCGGAATTACGAGGGTGGGCAGCCGAGCCTCGCTGGGAAGCCAGCGGTGGAGAGACGAGGTCTTCCGTTGTGGGCGCCCGTGTGTGACAGTCGCTCGATATCAGCTTTGTTGGTTCAGACGGCCTTGCTGTCTTTGCTCTCAGGATAGTTTATGGTTAGAACAGTTACGCACTGTACTGCTGCAAACCTATACGATTCTGGACTTCACCTCCGGGTTGGAAGTCGTCGTTTAGTACGCAGCGTTCAGTAATTGAGAGCACTTCTTCTGCCTATACTTATGTTGAGACGTTATCTGAACTCCGTCCTTCTGGCTGGGAGTTGGCGTTTCTCTTCTGCAGAACACAGAGAGGAGAAGACAGTATTAGAGTGTATTAGTCAGAGGACCGCCTTCTGCCGTCCTAGTGTTTGAAAGCATTTATTTGTGGCTGGAGTTCTTCCATATTCGCAGACGACTACAAGATCCATCACTTCGACGCACTGGGCGCAGAACGGTGATATCGCAAACTTCTTCGGCTTATTAGGGCTAAATAGCTGTGATCACGTTACTTTATATCCACTGAGGTTCCACACCACCGTAGATCATCTTTGAAAGTAGTGTCTTCTAGTGTTTGGCACATAGATGATGTCAGTCATTTCACGTTGGTGATATTAGACTGTGCAGTCATAATAAGGGGCAGAGTTGGGCAACTGATTAATAATTTTAGTTAGGAAGTATAGACAATTGTACTTAAAGGGATGATTTTAATCTATAATAAATATATATTGAACAGTTATATCATCATTTAGTAGTCTTAGTTGCCTTCATCATTCATTTATGTTTAGATGGTAATATATATGTAAAAAAAGAGCATTAAGAGGTCCTAATATCTGCTTCAGAGGGTAGTCAGACCGGGCCAAATAATTATTTTAGCGTTTATTATTTTCCATTGCGCACATTCATTTTTACTCCCGCCTGGAGTAGCATCTTCTAAGGTGTCAAGGACCTATTCTCCTGGAAGACGATGGGATTTTCATCCAGGTGTATTCACACTCTGAGACTCACCACATCGTCTACATTGTACAATCTATTGGTTAAAAACAGTGTTCGTTGCAGTTTTAGTTTTTTTTATTTTTCAACTACGCGTTTCGTCTTATTTAGGCATCTTCAGGTTATCTTAATTTGGTATTTCTTAGAAGGATCATCTGATAATATTCTCAAATTTATAATAATGTTACTGCACCCCTTGTCACTTACAGTAATTTCGTTGTAACTCTCTCGAAATGGTGACAGCTTCTTTGATGATGCACTTGTTGAAGAATTACAATTAGAAACATCGTTGCCAGGCGACATAACCTCTCGTACAGAAAAATTTCTAAGCTTCTTTCCTCTAAATTGTCGTTTCTTGAAAATGCCTTTACGTTTCGTCATCTTCAATAAACACAACAAAACACAAGTAAACAAGCACTGCAAACGTAAGTATAACAACTACTCACAATCACACTTGAACAAAACTAACAGCGTGTTTGAAAGAGTGTTGTTTACAAACAGCAGAAACAAAAGAATACCGACTGTTGCATTCCAAGGGGATAGCCAACACACTCGGGAGTAAAAAAAAAAATCCCTAACGTGCAATGTAGGGGATATAAACATCTAAAATATACGCAGCAAAGTGGGTGACAGAAAAGTGACCGTGGCACATATACACACGCGGTAGGAAAATGCTCTTTACATGCTCGAAAAAAATTTTTTTCAGCAAAATCCTTTTCAGAGTACTGAAATATAACCTTAATCTGTCGAAATATCATGAAAACCGAAAATCGAGTTTTTTCTACCTGAACCGCGGTCTGGTTCCCTTAATTGTCTGGAGGTAAGAGGAACAGAGACAAAGAGAGAGAGAGAGAGAGAGAATAAGAAGAAGAAGACGTATGCTTGAGACCTCTCGGACAGCCCTGTTTAGCATGTAAAAGGCAGCAAGTTGAGACTCTTTGTTTACGCTTAACAAAGCAGCCCACATAATCCCGCTCTCGTAAAACTCATAACTTCCTGGGAGCGCTGTCGGCGCCTTGAGCCGGAGCGGCAGCGACGTGAAAATAGACGCTAAAGCAGCATCCATCACGAGCCGCCGTCCATATATTAACGCCGCAGTCGTTAACTGCATTCTGCTTAGCGGCCGGGCATCGCAATAAAGCAACACGAAGCGGAAAGAGATCTGCCGCGAGCTGTTTTATGTGTAGCGGCCTTCAGCCGCTGCGGCCGAGACAGCGAATTGTAAATCACCGGCCTTTTTATGGCACCTGGCTATCCTTTAGGGAGCTGGCAGAACACACACAACACACACGCAAGCCCACGCACACGAAACAGCGACGGGCTTTCGGTGGAAGTACCATGACGAATTGTTACGGCGATGGTCACAAGAAGACAATGTAGCTGCCTAGTCAACTGACTGTTTGCTGTGCGCAGTTTACAGTGGTAAGTAGCTAAAAAAATGGTTCAAATGGCTCTGAGCACTATGGGACTTAAATTCTGAGGACATCAGTCCCCTAGAACTTAAACCTAATTAACCTACGGACATCACACACATCCATGGACGAGGCAGGATTCGAACCTGCAACCGTAGGGGTCGCGCGGGGTAAGTAGCTACATAGAGCGATTGCATTTTCGTAGGTTGGAACGTTTTAATAAAATAAGCCATTATCAGCAACCTACTCATACTCAAGTTCATGCAAAGAATTCCGTCTATAGCGGGCAATCAAATGAAATCGAAACTTAACGGAGGATAAAGTTGACCACATGGGAGTACATCACGCTCTCTGAAGCTTCTGTACGGGCTTAACTATGCGCAAGACCGTTCATCGATTGCGGGAACCGAGAATTTCGACCGTTTTTGTCTGCTATCGACAGTCATCCTCGCAAGATATTTGTCCCAGGGATTGCAAAACTTCCCAAGGTTTTGAAGTTTCAAGTCGGATGACCAAAGACTAAAGAAATGCTTTTTCGTGTTATATAATTACAGACTGACAATTTTCGGATTTTTTTCCTTTACTTGTTCAGGAAAATCCTGCTTGTTACCAAATTTCGAGATTGTATACCAACGGCAATTACCCTATAAAACTTCCTGGCAGGTTAAAACTCTAAGTTGGTAGAGCACATGCCCGCGAAAGGCAAAGGTCCCGAGTTCGAGTCTCGGTCCGGCACACTGTTTTAATCTGCCAGGAACTTTCGTATCAGCGCGCACACTCCGCTGCAGAGTGAAAATCTCATCCTGGAAACATCCCCCAGGCTGTGGCTAAGCCATGCCTCCGCAATATCCTTTCTTTCAGGAGTGCTAGTTCTGTAAGGTTCGCAGGAGAGCTTCTGTAAAGTTTGGAAGGTAGGAGATGAGATACTAGCAGAAGTAAAGCTGTGAGGACGCGGCGTGAGTCGTGCTTGGGTAGCTCAGATGGTAGTGTTCGGTCAGAGAGCTGGTTGGCCTCTGTGATAAAAAACTGAGTGGAAGGATCAACAAACGAAATTTAACCGATGTCATGTGACGTCCGCAGCGATCAAACACAACGATAAAAAAAAATGATGGTAGAGCACTTGCCCGCGAAAGTCAAAGGTCCTGAGTTCGAGTCTCGGTCCGGCACACACTTTTAATCTGCCAGGAAGTTTCATATCAGCGCTCACTCCGCTGCAGAGTGAAAATCTGATTCTGAATTACCCTATAGTTTTTTATCAGTGACTTTGCGAAAGTTTGTATTTGACATAAATGGTCGTATCTTTCCCAGTTGTATTGCCTTTGATGCTTACATTTATTAGTACAGAAATCAACCAAAGATAGTTCTTAGTATATGACATAAACTTCTACTTGATACTTCCACCCGTTTCTGAGAAAAAGGGGTCTTAACAGATGAGTGGACTTACGGTCTGGTAACAAATGACAAAAAAAATTTTCGTCTGATATAATTACAAATTAACATTTTTGGGTTCGTTTCCTTTCGTTGTCCTGTGAAACCTTGCTTCTTGTCAAATCTCATGACTCTTAGGTCAATGGGAAGTATCCTATAGGTTTTGGTGAGTGTGTTTGCACGTATCAAAATATGTGACGTAAATGGCCGTATCTTTGATCTCATTGACTTAGAAACTTAATTTTTTTACACCACCACTGACTGTAGACTTTAGAATGATGCATAAATTTGAATCTCATACGTTTACTCGATTTTATCGATTCAGGTACGAAACCCTAAAAAGTCAGTAAACTGTTTCTTATTTCAAAACTATTTGCTATAGCCGTTAACAGGTTCATCTCACTATGAGACAAAAAGGCTAAAATACCTCCATATAAAAATGTCTTCGGTTACTTACGCAACCATGATTATACCCTGCCGTACACCTCTTCGTGGGAAAAATCGGTAGTCAAGAATGGTTTCATCTATATCTAGATCATTACTCTGCAGTTGACACTTAGTTGCCTGGCAGAGGGTTCTTGGAACCACATTTACACTATTTTTCTACCATTCCACCATATTAACAGTGCGTGGGAAAAATGAACACTTAAATCTTTCTGTGCGAGCTATGTTTACTCTTACTTTATTACATTGATCATTTCTTCCTATGTAGGTTGGTGACAGTAAAACATTGTCACATTTATAGGAGAGAGATGATCATCGAAATTTCGTGAAAAGATCTCGCCGCAACGAAAAATGTCTTTGTTGCAATTGTGTCCTGTATCATGTCCGTGACACTATCTCCTCTACTTCGCAATAATTCAAAATAAGCTGCCGTTCTTTGAACTTTTTTGATGTCCTCCGTCAATCCTATCTGGTAAGGACCCCATACAGCACAGGTACGCTCTAGCTGAAGACTAGCAATTGTAGCGCAAGCAGCCTCTTTAGTAGACGTGTTGCATCTTCTAAGTATTCTGCCAATAATTGGCCTTCCTCACAACATTATCTATGCCATTGTTCCAATTTAAGTTATTCGTAATTGTAATTCCGATGCATCTAGTCGAATTGACAGTCATTAAATTCGTTTGCTCTATCGTGTAATCGAAATTTAAATGATTTCTTATTTTGTATTCATTTGGATGACCTCACACATTTCTTACTGAAAGACAAGTGTCAGTTTTTCGCACCGTTCAAATATCGTGTTCAAGTCATTCTGCAATTGTGGTGAAAACAATGGTCCTGGTTGCAGAATTGATTTTATTGCTTCATTTATTCCTGACGCAAGTTTCACCCAATACGTGATTTTCAGACTAACCTACATTAATTAGAACTGTATTAGAAAGGCTTTATTCTAGCTTGCAAGTAGAAAGATTTCAAATTTAAAACTTTTTTCAAAGTTACTAGCATAGTGTTCGTAAGTGGGTTTTGGGTGCTGCGTTCAAATGGCTCTGAGCACTATGTGACTTAACATCTATTGTCATCAGTCACCTAGAACTTAGAACTACTTAAACCTAACTAACCTAAGGACATCGCACAACACCCAGTCATCACGAGGCAGAGAAAATCCCTGACCCCGCCGGGAATCGAACCCGGGAACCCGGGCGTGGGAAGCGAGAACGCTACCGCACGACCACGAGCTGCGGACTTGGGTGCTACGATTACGTCATTAGAAAAAATAGATTGTGCACGTGACATGTATAAAAATAAAAAGATGTAAGTATTTCCTCACATTATACGTTAATGGAATGAATAAATTAAAATATGGAAAAATTTATACCGGCTGATTTTACAATGGCTGTGGTCCGCATGGGTAAGGAAGTGGAAGAAGATGTAAAGTAATTAGCTTCCAAGTCTGTGTAGCATTGACCGGTGAATATACGGCAGGATCAGGCCTGCACATAGTCTGTCACGCGGTAAATGCGCTGGAGGCACTGTTCTCCCTTCTGTTATTGATACATATTACTATGTGTGAGGAGGTTAGTCTATTTTTGTGGGTGCCTTAATCGTGGCATCCAAAACCCACTTACCAAAACTCTATAGCTAACTGCAAGAAAAGTTAAAAATTTGTGATCTTTCCTCTTGTAAGTTAACATCAAGTCTTTCTAATACAGCTGTGGTTAATGTAGGTCAATCTGAAGATACCTTGTATTAGGCGAAACACGCTTCCTAAATACTCGTAAATAAAGTAACGAAATCAATTCCGCAATCAAGATTTTTGTTTCAGCACATTCTGCACATTGGTTGTTGTACCAGCACAGCTTGAAGTGGAAATTTTTTTGATTCTGTAATTCGTTTTTATTCTGTAATTCGTTTTGATGTTCTAACGATTTTACCAGACGCCAAATGAGAGCATAACCTGCAAATAAGGTAAACTAACTGTAACACCTTTACTGAGATTATTACCTACATCGTTCATGTAGATTAGGAAGAGCAGAGGACCTGTAACCTTGGGGAACGCCGGACTCACTACTGTGTTACTCGACGATTTTCCGTCGATTATTACGAACTGTGTCCGTAGCTCGTTGTCTTGCGGCAGCGTTCTCGCTTCCCGCGCACGGGGTCCCGGGTTCGATTCCCGGCGGGGTCAGGGATTTTCTCTGCCTCGAGATGACTGGGTGTTGTTGTCTTGTCTTCATCACCATCATTCGTCCCCATTGTTGTAGGATTTTAGAACATGTTTTTTGTTCGAGTATCATGTCGTTTTTGGAAACCCAGAATCTACTATGTAGGAATCAACATGGATTCCGGAAACAGCGATCATGTGAGACCCAACTCGCCTTATTTGTTCATGAGACCCAGAAAATATTAGATACAGGCTCCCAGGTAGATGCTATTTTTCTTGACTTCCGGAAGGCGTTCGATACAGTTCCGCACTGTCGCCTGATAAACAAAGTAAGAGCCTACGGAATATCAGACCAGCTGTGTGGCTGGATTGAAGAGTTCTTAGCAAACAGAACACAGCATGTTGTTATCAATGGAGAGACGTCTACAGACGTTAAAGTAACCTCTGGCGTGCCACAGGGGAGTGTTATGGGACCAGTGCTTTTCACAATATATATAAATGACCTAGTAGATAGTGTCGGAAGTTCCATGCGGCTTTTCGCGGATTATGCTGTAGTATACAGAGAAGTTGCAGCATTAGAAAATTGTAGCGAAACGCAGGAAGATCTGCAGCGGATAGGCACTTGGTGCAGGGAGTGGCAACTGACCCTTAACATACACTCCTGGAAATTGAAATAAGAATACCGTGAATTCATTGTCCCAGGAAGGGGAAACTTTATTGACACATTCCTGGGGTCAGATACATCACATGATCACACTGACAGAACCACAGGCACATAGACACAGGCAACAGAGCATGCACAATGTCGGCACTAGTACAGTGTATATCCACCTTTCGCAGCAATGCGGGCTGCTATTCTCCCATGGAGACGATCGTAGAGATGCTGGATGTAGTCCTGTGGAACAGCTTGCCATGCCATTTCCACCTGGCGCCTCAGTTGGACCAGCGTTCGTCCTGGACGTGCAGACCGCGTGAGACGACGCTTCATCCAGTCCCAAACATGCTCAATGGGGGACAGATCCGGAGATCTTGCTGGCCAGGGTAGTTGACTTACACCTTCTAGAGCACGTTGGGTGGCACGGGATACATGCGGACGTGAATTGTCCTGTTGGAACAGCAAGTTCCCTTGCCGGTCTAGGAATGGTAGAACGATGGTTTCGATGACGGTTTGGATGTACCGTGCACTATTCAGTGTCCCCTCGACGATCACCAGTGGTGTACGGCCAGTGTAGGAGATCGCTCCCCACACCATGATGCCGGGTGTTGGCTCTGTGTGCCTCGGTCGTATGCAGTCCTGATTGTGGCGCTCACCTGCACGGCGCCAAACACTCATACGACCATCATTGGCACCAAGGCAGAAGCGACTCTCATCGCTGAAGACGACACGTCTCCATTCGTCCCTCCATTCACGCCTGTCGCGACACCACTGGAGGCGGGCTGCACGATGTTGGGGCGTGAGCGGAAGACGGCCTAACGGTGTGCGGGACCGTAGCCCAGCTTCATGGAGACGGTTGCGAATGGTCCTCGCCGATACCCCAGGAGCAACAGTGTCCCTAATTTGCTGGGAAGTGGCGGTGCGGTCCCCTACGGCACTGCGTAGGATCCTACGGTCTTGGCGTGCATCCGTGCGCCGCTGCGGTCCGGTCCCAGGTCGACGGGCACGTGCACCTTCCGCCGACCACTGGCGACAACATCGATGTACTGTGGAGACCTCATGCCCCACGTGTTGAGCAATTCGGCGGTACGTCCACCCGGCCTCCCGCATGCCCACTATACGCCCTCGCTCAAAGTCCGTCAACTGCACATACGGTTCACGTCCACGCTGTCGCGGCATGCTACCAGTGTTAAAGACTGCGATGGAGCTGCGTATGCCACGGCAAACTGGCTGACACTGACGGCGGCGGTGCACAAATGCTGCGCAGCTAGCGCCATTCGACGGCCAACACCGCGGTTCCTGGTGTGTCCGCTGTGCCGTGCGTGTGATAATTGCTTGTACAGCCCTCTCGCAGTGTCCGGAGCAAGTATGGTGGGTCTGACACACCGGTGTCAATGTGTTCTTTTTTCCATTTCCAGGAGTGTAGACAAATGTAATGTATTGCGAATACATAGAAAGAAGGATCCTTTATTGTATGATTATACGATAGCGGAACGAACACTGGTAGCAGTTACTTCTGTAAAATATCTGGGAGTATGCGTGCGGAACGATTTGAAGTGGAATGATCATATAAAATTAATTGTTGGTAAGGCGGGTACCAGGTTGAGATTCATTGGGAGAGTGCTTAGAAAATGTAGTCCATCAACAAAGGAGGTGGCTTACAAAACACTCGTTCGACCTATACTTGAGTATTGCTCATCAGTGTGGGATCCGTACCAGATCGGTCTGACGGAGGAGATAGAGAAGATCCAAAGAAGAGCGGCGCGTTTCGTCACAGGGTTATTTGGTAACCGTGATAGCGTTACGGAGATGTTTAGCAAACTGAAGTGGCAGACTCTGCAAGGGAGGCGCTCTGAATCGCGGTGTAGCTTGCTCGGCAGGTTTCGAGAGGGTGCGTTTCTGGATGAGGTATCGAATATATTGCTTCGCCCTACTTATACCTCCCGAGGAGATCACGAATGTAAAATTAGAGAGATTAGAGCGCGCACGGAGGCTTTCCGGCAGTCGTTCTTCCCGCGAACCATACGCGACTGGAACGGGAAAGGGAGGTAATGACAGTGGCACGTAAAGTGCCCTCCGCCACACACCGTTGGCTGGCTTGCGGAGTATAAATGTAGATGTAGATGTACGGTCGGAGGAAGGCAGTGGCAAACCACCTCCGCTAGGACCTTGCCTAGTACGGCGGTGCGGGTCTCCCGCATCGTTCCCTATGCTCCTCGGAGTATGGGACCTCATCACACATCATTATGTAGTAACCTTTCTGCCAGCTGGGAGGTCTATCGGTCTTGTAGTTGGACCCACAGCTACTTGTTTCTGTAGAGGGGCGAACAGTGATAGCTGCTCTGCTTGTCTAACCCTCTATGTGACACGGATAAATAAACGGTGTAGCAGATAAAAGAGCAGGTATTTCTGTTGCTGATTGAGTTCAGCATGCTGAACAACATTACATCTGCATTTCCTTATTTGCAGGTTAGTAATTATAGTTATTACGAGTAGTATCTTTTATGTTGGTTAGTACCTCTAAGGACACGTGGAAAAAGCAAGCCATTAAGGTCAGATATTGATATGTGGGTGCATGGACGCAAAACAGTTACAGTGTACCGACAAGTGTAGGCCGCTCAGTAGTGCTGTTAGGACCATGCAGAAAACATCAGGTGTTGAAGCTGGTGACGTGTTTGTGGGAAGACTAAAAAAATGGCTCTAAGCACTATTGGACTTAACATATGAGGTCATCAGTCCCCTAGAACTTAAAACTACTTAAACCTAACTAACCTAAGGACATCACACACATCCACGTCCGAGGCAGGATTCGAACCTGCGACGGCAGCAGCAGCGCGGTTCCGGACTGAGGCGCCTAGAACGCTCGGCGACAGCGACCGGCGTGGGAAGACTGTTTGACGCATGGGAAAAGAGAGCCAACACACTACTGTATGTACAGGGTTATTACAAATGATTGAAGCGATTTCACAGCTCTACAATAACTTTATTATTTGAGATATTTTCACAATGCTTTGCACACACATACAAAAACTCAAAAAGTTTTTTTAGGCATTCGCTAATGTTCGATATGTGCCCCTTTAGTGATTCGGCAGACATCAAGCCGATAATCAAGTTCCTCCCACACTCGGCGCAGCATGTCCCCATCAATGAGTTCGAAAGCATCGTCGATGCGAGCTCGCAGTTCTGACACGTTTCTTGGTAGAGGAGGTTTAAACACTGAATCTTTCACATAACCCCGCGGAAAGAAATCGCATGGGGTTAAGTCGGGAGAGCGTGGAGGCCATGACATGAATTGCTGATCATGATCTCCACCACGACGGATCCATCTGTTTTCCAATCTCCTGTTTAAGAAATGCCGAAAATCATGATGGAAGTGCGATGGAGCACCATCCTATGGTACGTTTAGCTCCCTGCTTGCTTTATTCGTCGACTTCCGCGGGCTACGCGTGAAACTTGCCCGCACGCGTTCAACCGTTTCTTCGCTCACTGCAGGCCGACCCGTTGATTTCCCCTTACAGAGGCATCCAGAAGCTTTAAACTGCGCATACCATCGCCGAATGGAGTTAACAGTTGGTGGATCTTTGTTGAACTTCGTCCTGATGTGTCGTTGCGCTGTTATGACTGACTGATGTGAGTGCATTTCAAGCACGACATACGCTTTCTCGGCTCCTGTCGCCATTTTGTCTCACTGCGCTCTCGAGCGCTCTGGCGGCAGAAACCTAAAGTGCGGCTTCAGCCGAACAAAACTTTATGAGTTTTTCTACGTATCTGTAGTGTGTCGTGACCATATGTCAATGAATGGAGCTACAGTGAATTCATGAAATCGCTTCAATCATTTGTAACAACCCTGTACATATTAGCCACACTTACACCTATTGCACCCTGTACATATACCACCGGTTTTAAATGCTATTTATTGCTCTATTTACTACAAACTATCAATTTTATTTGTATTAATATAGGAGTATGGACAACAGTATCTAAATATCAGAAACATTACACAGTGCCTTTCCTAATACAGTGTAGGAAACCCACTGATATTCAAAACAGCTTACAGTCGTCATGGAACGGATAAATATAGATCATTTATGGCTTTCAATGGGACCTTATACCATTCTTCTTGCAAAATAGTGGCAAGGCTTGGTACCGGCGATGGACGTGGAGAGCGATCGCACACACTTCTCTTCAAAGTAGACCACAAACGCTCAATAATACTGAGATCTGGTGATTGTGGTGGGCAGACAAGATGTGACCCATTCACAAAATCAGTCCTGGGGGATGTGATCTGTGTGATAAGGAGAGCTGTCTTCTTGGAACACAGCATCACCACTGGGGAACAAACATTGTTCCTTGCGACGGGCCTGATCGCATAATCCTTAGCGAGTAGTGTAACCTTGCAGGGTAGCCATGGCTCTCACGGGATGCCACTATATAGGTGCCCAAATCAGCACAGAACCACTGCCAAGTTTCACTATTACTATGTGAACTCGGCAAGAACGTGGGAACAGTGTGTAACAAGATTAATCCAACCAAATGACCGAGTGTAGCTAAAATGTGATTCACACGAAGAGCCGACACGTATCCATTGATCGACGGTCGAATCCCGATGGTCCTGTGCCCACTGCAGTCGTAACTGACAATGTCGTTGTGTCAACACGTCACCACGTAGGGGTTGTCTGCTACGGACCTCTATGTTCAACAATGCACGATGAATGGTGTGCTCCGAAACACTTGTGCATGCACCAGTATTGTGCTCTTTCGACAGAGATGCCGCAGATCACCATCTGTCCCACTTTACAGAGCAGACAAACCTCGGGACGCCACGTTCTGCGAAGAGTCGTGGGCGTCCAACCACTTACCGCCTAGTCTCATTTCCCTGCTACTTCTTTCTGTAGATGCTGACGACAGTAGCACGTGGACATTCCATCAGCTTCGCCGTTTTCCAATAACTCGTTCACAGGCGCTGTGTGATAATAATCTGTTCTTTCTCAAAGTTGCTTATCTCAATGGATTTGCCCACTTGCAGCCCATATCTTCGCTAGTGTGATCCCCCGTCCGTGTCTGTTCTGTTTACACAATTTAGTTACCACGTCGCGTGCCTGCAACGCCACCAGGCGGCATCCAACGTCGCAGTGAAGAATTGTCACAATTTTTGGCTTATCAGTGTATATGTGTGGTCCAAATTAGGTTAGGAGCCTTAGTCCTTCAGAAAATGTCTTCCTCCTGAGCGCATATGATTACTCAAAAATGGCTCAAATGGCTCTGAGCACTATGGGACTCAACTGCTGAGGTCATTAGTCCCCTAGAACTTAGAACTAGTTAAACCTAACTAACCTAAGGACATCACAAACATCCATACCCGAGGCAGGATTCGAACCTGCGACCGTAGCGGTCTTGCGGTTCCAGACTGCAGCGCCTTTAACCGCACGGCCACTTCGGCCGGCGCATATGATTACTAATGGAAGGTGAAATATCTCATTTCTTGTAGACTTCTGCAAACTTTTTCAGTGTAGATTTTGTGCTCCCGATTAAATGGTACAGATATTTACCATGCCATAACCCACGGTGCATGTACAATGTTACAATAACTTGACCAGTTTTATCGATTACTATTCCCAAAGAGTAGATAATGACGTGTATTTTATTGTTAAGCTGGATAGAAAATTTTGTCACATAAATGATGATTTGTAATTCGTTGTTGTTATGTTTTACGAATCTATGCAGCTACGGATGAGCCCCTGGAACCTTTTCAGACCTGTTTTGACCGTTCTGCTTCCATTTTTGAAGTCAAGCTACTCAGTCGCCATACACACACCGTCGAGCAACAACGTGTTCTCCATGAACGCAGAATTACAACTGACGTTTATTGCGTAATAATGTTGTGCCCTTCTTGGTCTCGCATTTCCACACAGTATACTGACGCAATATCTTGAAAATAAAATTTGTGGTAAGTCCTATGGGAACGAACTGCTGAGATCATCGGTCCCTAAGCTTACACGCTACTTAATCTAACTTAAGCTAACTTACGCTAAGGACAACACAGACACACCCATGCCCGAGGGAGGACTCGAACCTCCGACGGGAGCAGCCGCGCGAACCGCGAAAAGGCGCCATAGACCGCACGGCTACCCCGCGCGGCGACGCAATACTAACTGTGACAGTAATATTGGGCGTGTGAGGGCTTCTTAAGTGTGCCGCGAAGAGTTGCTTGCTAATCGGGGAACTGTCATAGCAGTTCATGAGCACCAATACCTCTACAGCTAGCTAATACCCATTTTTATCTCCAAATTGAACTCGGCCCGCTGCATCGCGTATGTCGTATAACAGTGGTTTCTTAGACCATTATGCCTGTATGCAATCAGACATTAGCTAGTACTCCCGGCCTACTCCGCCCTTCCCACCCCCACACCCCCACCCCTCCACCTACTATCTGAATGTGTGTTAGAAGGAATTCGTGGTGTATCACATGTGCTACCCACAACTCCTTCTCAGAAAAGAACACTAACTATCCACAGTGAGAATAGACCCTTCTTACGAGACATACTTCCCCTGCATTACACCTCTACATTGCGACCCTTGCTTGGCCCGTACACTGCAATCCCATTTAAGATTGTGAATTGTACTTACTGTTCGTAAATCACTTCATATCCGCACTCCTTAATTCTGAACTGGGAACAATTGGACGACTTCAGGCTGTTAATGCTTTGGGTCTAACCACACTAATAATAATAATAATAAATAATAACAATACTAATAAATCTGTGTACAGCACTACAGTAGCTCTTATGTAGTTACTGCTGTGTCGTGCTATCAATTAATTTATTTATCTGTTTCGAAGCTAGCAATGAAGCGATTTCTGGACTTCTGCAGCTACATCTACAGCTTGGAGGAGACCTTTTATCATCAGCGATGTACAGGACGAAGCACAACAAATGTGTGTAGCGGGTGGACTATACAAGGAACCTGTAAGCTCCATCACATTAATGCTACTAACTTATGTAATCACTACAGAGTATTACGAAATTGTGATAATAGTAATGATGTTTTGAAAATAATTTAGTTTTGTGACTGAAACTGAGTCGAATCGTTTAGTTTTTATCACTCAGAAAATTTCATTTTACCCCTCAGGGCGTAATTACCTACACGCTGCGAACCAACATTATTATATTATGTTGCTGTGATTGATTATATTGTTTATTACAGGAGGACTGTCACCTTTAGGTTATGTATGAAAAGTACATAGTTTGGCACAGTATTTCAAATTTTTGAGTAGACAATTTAAACTATGGGAATTGTCCAGAAAGTAGTTCCGATCGGTCGCTAAATGCAAACCCCAGTGAAAATCAGAAACATTTTATTTGCAAGGGTTAGCTACACTTTCCAGATACTTCTCTATATAATCGCCACTCTGACTTAGACATTTGTCGGAGCGTTACGCAAAATTTCCAACACCATCGTCATAGAAGGCAGCCGCCTGCACTTTCCGATGATTCTCTATGCTGGTCTATAGTGCATAGCCTGCTCCCAAGTGTTGTCTTCGTATCCAGTGTTTCATGTGAACAGAGATGATACTCAGGACGAGACAATTAGGGTTGTGTTGTGGGTGATCGAACACCTCCCATCGAAAAGTCTGCAGGAGTGTCTTCACTGCCCCTGCAGAGTGCGGCTTAGAATTGCCGTGAAGAAGGAAGTGCGTGGCAGTTGTGTTATGTGGGCTGCATCCACTAAGGCGAAGCCTCTCAGCAGGCCATCCTACTTGGCGGGAGACATCGTTGTTCTAGGCACCTTTACTCGCTCACAGTGCGCTCACAACTGTAAAGAGCGTCTTGATGAGATCGACGGTCATACTAGAGACAGTAGCCAACACATCTGTGTAAAGCTTCACTGGGTTTTCGCTGTGGTGTCCATTTTGTGACCGATAGGAACTCACTTTCTGGACAACCCTCGTATTACAGAATTATGGTTTGCTGCATATTTTATGTGCTCTTGAGATCAATGTGACACCGATGTCTCAGTTGCTGTCACACTATTTTATAAGTATACTACTTAAAAATTTACCTTAGGAAAAATGATAAAACAGAAGTAGCACTAGGATATTAATATTAAATGCTCAGGATATATGAAAAAGGGTAGTAAAAATTCTGACAGTTATGTAAATTTGGGGGAAATAACGTATTTAATGTACACCTTATAAAAATTTCTCATTCGTAACAGAAACAATAATTTGATTACACAACAAATCTGTCAAATTATGAAAAAGTTATTTGTTTTCGTAGTAAAGGTGATTCTTTTAAATTCATATTTGCAGAAGTCACAAATGTAATATTCGTTCTCAGAACCTCTGCTGTCAAGAACTACCAGGTGTCCCATGTTTTCTGACACGCCACAGTGGACTTGATATCATAGCAACAGAACCAATTTTATGTACACCCAATAATTGAGCGATACATACCGGTCTACTACTCTGTTACCTAATAAACTGCTCAGTTTTAACTGTTGCACATTTCACTTCTTATCGCATATCATTTTCAAGAAATAACGTGCAAAAATTTTGTAAAATACAAAAGAAGTTTTTCTGCACTGTAACACACATGGTGTCTCGAGACGAATGTGATTCATGCACTCAGTTCCCCACTTGGGAACAGCACTCAGCGGATGACAAATCACATTATTCCACACGGCCCAACTATTCCACAATATATGAAGTAGATCTGCCTATGAAAGCATGCGAAATCTTAAGGGTCATTGCTAAGCCCTTCCACTGAATATTCCCTGCTAAAATTCTGGCGTGACGACTTGTTATAGCGATTGCAGCAGACAGGATTACTTGGTTGGCTATATTGGGTGTAATGGATATAAGTATAGACACTTTTATATGTGGCACATTAATATCTACACACATCAGTGCGTTGCTTGTTTTTCCTTTGTGTCGAACAGTCTTCCCACACTTCAGTCCGGAACCGTGCTGCTGCTATGGTCGCAGGTTCGAATCCCGCCTTGAGCATGGATGTGTGTGATGTCCTTAGGTTAGTTAGGTTTAAGTAGTTGTAAGTCTAGGGGACTGATGACCTCAGCTGTTAAGTCCCATAGTGCTCAGAGCCATTTGAAGCAAGTCTTCCTACAAACACGTCTCAAACTTTACAACCTGATGTTTTCTGAATGGTCATAGCTACACCAGTAAGTAGACTACACCTGTGTGTATAGACTAACCATTCTGCATCCACGTGTCCACACTTCAACAGCTGACCTGCTGCCCAGGGGTAAATAAGTATTTTAATGTTCTTGGCGCACATACTTGGAGGTAGTAATCAATATATAAAACTTGTAATAGCATATTAATGTGACTACAGAGTCCTTGCATAAAAAGTTCTCGGTTTACTTGCAGCGTCAAATTTGGATAAAATCCCGAGCTTTCGATGACTATCTATGGACACAGAGGCCGCCACCTCTGTACGCTCGCATTCGGGAGGACAACGGTTCAATCCCGCGTCCGGCCATCCTGATTTCGGTTTTCCGTGATTTCCCTAAATCACTCCAGGCAAATGCCGGGATGGTTCCTCTGAAAGGGCACGGCCGACATCCTTCCCCATCCTTCCCTAATCCGATGAGACCGATGACCTCGCTGTCAGGTCTCCTCTCCCAAACAACCTAACCCCAACCTCCGTACGCGCTGTTTTCACAATGACGTCATCCAGCCAATGAGAAGCCATGCACTGCTTCTAAAAGCGGAAGCCTCACCATTCCATGACAGTCAGTTTTACCTCTGACGAAGATGACGGAGGTACTCATCGAAAGCTTGGGATTTTATCCAAATCTGACGCGGCGACTAAACCGAGAACTTTTTATGCAAGCATATTATTAACCTGTAAAAGACTAATTTATTTAAGGGACTCGGGATATTTACAGTAGCTTCGCTTATGAAATTTGTCATTGATAACCCATCCCAATTCAAAAATAACAGTGAAGTGCATAGCTACAACACTAGAAGAAAGGATGGTATTCACTATTGTGGGTTAAATCTCACTTTGGCACAGAAAGGGGTGAATTATGTTGCCACAAAAATCTTTGGTCATTTGCCGAATACTATTAAAAGTATGACAGATAGCCAACCAATATTTAAAAGCAATTTAAAAAAAAATGGTTCAAATGGCTCTGAGCACTATGGGACTCAACATCTGTGGTCATCAGTCCCCTAGAACTTAGAACTACTTAAACCTAACTAACCTAAGGACATCACACACATCCATGCCCGAGGCAGGATTCGAACCTGCGACCGTAGCGCCCAGAACCGCTCGGCCACACCGGCGGCAGCAAATTAAAAGAATTTCTGAATGACAATTCCTTCTACTCAATAGAAGAATTCTTAGATAGGAAGTAGTAAGTGTAAAAAAAATTAAAAATATTAAAAAATTAATTAATTAATTATTTTGTGTAAAGGAAACTTATGTTAAAGTGACACGTTCCAAATCATTACGAAATGTCGTATCCATGATCTATGGAACAAGGATTTATGTATGTATGTATGTAGAAGTAAATACTGATTAATGTTATTTAGTACAGCGTCCTCAGTCAAGAATAGAAATGAAACTTCCTGGCAGACTGAAAAAGGTGTGCCGGACCGAGACTCGAACTCGGGACCTTTGCCTTTCGCGGGCAAGTGCTCTACCAAATGTTGGTAGAGCACTCGCCCGCGAAACGCAAGAGTTCGAGTCTCGGTCTGGCACACAGTTTTAATCTGCCAGGGAGTTTCATATCAGCGCACACACCGCTGCAGAGTGAAAATCTCATTCAAGAATAGGCCTACACTTATACCGTTACACCCTATATTGCACGAAGGGTAGAGATAAATAATGCAGTACATACGCAGTGTGGAGAAAGGGTGATTTAGGGGAGGGAGGGACTGAAGGTAGAATCTGACGAACAATACGGATGGCGCATAACGCGGATTCTTTAGCGACTGCGGACGAAAAGCTTAAATCACGAGGATACACATTTTATAGTTCCGCAATCATCAGTTTCTCTGGCCTTTCTTTTTTTGTAAACACTGGCGATGCGACGGCAACCTGGAGGCGATTCATTTGAATAACAAAGACAGACTTTCTTTCTTTTTTTATTTTTTGGTCCTCTTTTTTTAATCGCGCACAATAGGAGTCGAGGTGGATGATCTCTTTCACTCCCCCGCTTGCTCTGAAACACAATAAGCGTGATTTATTGGCACAGGTGCGTTCGGCGATATATCTGCTCCTAGATACATATTCAGATATTTATTTCGCTCCACCCATCCCCCTCCTACCCCCACTACGCATTGCATTCTCCGCAGCGCGTTCCCTCCCCACGCAGTCGCTGAGCACCACGTCTTCTTCCCCCGTGGGCCGATGCTGCAAAATAAAAAGGGAAGAGAGGGGCCATTGGGGAAAGCCATAAAAAGCAGCCATCGATGTTCGCTGATCGGGCCATCCTAAATCAGCTACGAAAGGATACACTTCAGTGCTGAAGGAAGCGAACGCACGTATAATATGGACGCAGTAAGGAGACACGCACATTTCCACGTGTGTGTGTGTGTGTGTGTGTGTGGGTGAATGTATGTGTGGGTGGGGGGCGGGTTGGGGGGAGGCTGAAGCGCGGGAGCAGGGGGGGGGGGGAATGGAATTACGGGTTCAGTTTTGTTATCAGCGAGTTTCCAGCGCTTTCAAATGGATCAAATGGCTCTGAGCACTGTGGTTCAGTCCCCTAGAACTTAGAACTACTTAAACCTAACTAACCTAAGGACATCACACACATCCACGAAGAGGCAGGATTCGAACCTGCTACCGTAGGGGTCGCGCGGTTCCAGACTGTAGCGCCTAGAACCGCTTGGTTACACTGGCCGGCTTCCCTAAATAGCTTCAGGTGAATGCCGGGATCGTTCCTTTGAAAGGGCACGGCCGACTTGTTTCCTCGTCTTTCCCTAATCCGATGGGACAGATGACTTCGCAGTTTGATTTCCCCCCCCCCCCCCCCCCCAGATCAGCCGACCTACCTGTACTGAATGTGGTGGACACCTCGTATAATGTACAAAATTGTTGATCAAACAATACACTATTTTTGTGTAAATCAAGGGGCGTATGCGTTGATTTCATTGTTGTTCCATGGTTTGGAAAGCTTTTACTGGCTCTTAATTACTTCTAAGACCGTGTGTTCCTGTTTGAAATTTGTATTTCGAAACATCTGTCACTTATTAACAATCTTTTGAGTGATCCTGCATATTCATTTATTTACAGAATTATATTATTAAAGTACATACAAACTGATATAAGATGAAATGATATAAATCAATACAAGTATATACATCTATATACAATATACAGGGTGACAATTATTGTACTATATGGAAAAAACGTTAATTAGTTACAAGCTACGACGTGCACACACGTCATTCAACACGTAAACGTCACTACAGATATAAGGATTTTGGTTATGGCATGTTCGATATGCCTGCCGTCATTGGTTATTATGTGGCGGAGACGAGTAGCGAAATTCTGCATCACCCGCTTAAGTGTCGGAACATCGATGCTGTTGATGACCTCCTGAGTGGCTGTTTTCAACTCAGTAATGGTTTTTGGAGTTATTGCTGTACAGCTTGTCTTTAATACAGCCCCACTAACAGAAGTCACATGTGCTCAGAGCCAGAGAATATGGCGGCCAATCGAGGCCCAAGCCAGTGGCCTCTGGGTACTCCAGAGTCAGAATGCGTTCCCCAAAGTAATCTTCCAGGACATCAAACACTCTCCCGCTTCGATGGGTTCGAGCTCCGTCTTGTATGAACCACGTCTTGTCGAAATCAGTTCACTTTGGATAGTGGTGATGGAATCATCTTCCGAAACCTTCACGTACCACACAGATTATTCCGTGAGGATGAAGAGACTTGTCGATCGCGAAATGCAGATACTCAGTCCCTCAGTCCCCCAAATGCGCCAATTTTGCCTATTGACGAACCCACCCAAATGAAACTGCACTCCGTCGCTAAGCGAAACCATAATGCGCATACTAAATTCCATCATTCCCCACGGCTAACCGTCCAGTTTGAACATCCCAATGAAAACCGTTCAGAAGACGATTTTATTTCATATAGTTCAATAATTGTCACCCTATATTTATGTGTAGGTAGTAAAGAAATCTGGAGAAGCGTCAGTAGACAAAACAAGATGACACACATATTTTTCTCATCGTAGGTTTTGGTATGTAGGACATCTGCAGCTGATATGCATGGTAGTTACTTTACAGAGAGCCACTTCAAGTGGTTCTCTCTAATTTAATTATCATCGCAGTTGCATAGCCGAAGACTCCAACCAGTAAACTGATGCAGGTGTTGCGTCTACAAAGTCTTTCCAAGTAACCATAAATTTTCCTTTTTTGAGCGCTCATGCAAAATGTGCTACGGAACTTGTTCTGATGTTCAAGAGTTCCACTGTAGTTGCCCACTTGTGTAGCTTTGCTTTGGTCACAGCGTCACCATTTTTTATTAGAGATGGGTTATCCGCTCCCGATCTGATTCAAAGTGCGAGATCTTACTAAGGAGTGAGCGATCGGTGACTTAGAAAGAAGGGGCGTTAGCTCCTCTGATATGCAATCTCTCTGTGCTAATATTAGTGACCAGAACGATTCTGCGGCAGGCACATGCTGAGAGAAACATTTCCCAAGCCGCAAACAAATGCACTGTAGACCATGTGCATGCATGGATTTGCACATCTTACCAATGTGTGCAGTTTTTCTCAGCCACGAACAGAACAGAAAATGACGAAATTAAGTTCTACAGAGTACTGCATTAACGCAGAGAGCAATTTGCGTCTTATAGTGGGTGTAAACAACAAAGTACCGCAGTGACGTAGAGGAAGTCGAGAAGAAACAATCTGATGTAAGACACTTGTGGTCTATCAAGTTGGTTAACAACTTAGAATTGGCCCACAAAAACTGCATAAGATATAGTGCACGCATATCACGAGGGAAATGTAAATATTCTCTCGCTCTGTTCAGGCATACCATTATTCCTAGAGAAAAATGAATAGCATTCTTTTTTGTAGGAAATTTAATTTAGTTTGCACGTAACCCTTGTACGTTTACATTCAAAAGCTCGAAATCGTGGCACCTACTCAAAATGTATCCCAGTAAAAAATTAAAGCCGGCCGCTGTGACCGAGCGGTTCTAGGCACTCCAGTCCAGAACCGCGCTGCTGCTACGGTCGCAGGTTCGAATCCTGCCTCGGGCATGGATGTGTGTGACGTCCTTACGTTAGTTAGGTTTAGGTAATTCTAAGTCTAGGGGACTGATGACAGATGTTAACTCTCATAGTGCTTAGAGCCATTTGAACCATTTGAACAAAATTAAACCATATTAAATTCCCTACAAAAACACCCTATTCATTTTCCTCTAGAACTAACAGTTTGTGCGAAGAAAGCGAGAGGATACCGAAAATCTCACGTGAATATTAAACATTAACGCAAGTTTATCTCTCAGATACCACCCACACAAATTAATCTGAGGAAAAGAAGTTTATCGCTTTCTGAATTTGCATTGTTCATGCAATACAACTTCAGCATTAGATTCTTTACTGCTGTGGCTGAATAATCCGCACCTAATGAAACCAACATAAGTAGCGTTTTGCGTGTGTAACCAAACAGGTTTTTATTTCATGCTCAATATTAAATTTGTAATACAGGGTGATTCAAAAAGAATACCACAAGTTTAGGAATTTAAAACTCTGCAACGACAAAAGGCAGAGCTAAGCACTATCTGTCGGCGAATTAAGGGAGCTATAAAGTTTCATTTAGTTGTACATTTGTTCGCTTGAGGCGCTGTTGACTAGGCATCAGCGTCAGTTGATGCTAAGATGGCGACCGCTCAACAGAAAGCTTTTTGTGTTATTGAGTACGGCAGAAGTGAATCGACGACAGTTGTTCAGCGTGCATTTCGAACGAAGTATGGTGCTAAACCTCCTGATAGGTGGTGTATTAAACGTTGGTATAAACAGTTTACAGAGAATGGGTGTTTGTGCAAAGGGAAAAGTTCTGGACGGCCGAGAACGAGTGATGAAAATGTAGCACGCATCCAGCAAGCATTTGTTCGCAGCCCAGGAAAATCGACTCGCAGTGCTAGCAGAGAGCTGCAAATTCCACAATCAACTGTATGGAGAGTCCTACGAAAAAGGTTAGTTATGAAACCAGAACGCCAACTACCCGAGGCGATGGATCGGCCGCCAGGCAGCCCGTGACAGAGCACAGGCCTCCAAGAAGCCCTGATCTTACCCCCTGCGATATTTTCTTATGGAGGTATGTTAAGGATATGATGTTTCGGCCACCTCTCCCAGCCACCATTGATGATTTGAAACGAGAAATAACAGCAGCTATCCAAACTGTTAACGCCTGATGTGCTACAGAGAGTGTGGAACGAGTTGGAGTATCGGGTTGATATTGCTCGAGTATCAGGAGGGGGCCATATTGAACATTTCTGAACTTGTTTTTGAGTGAAAAAAACCTTTTTAAATATTCTTTGTAATGATGTATAACAGAAGGTTATATTATGTTTCTTTCATTAAATACACATTTTTAAAGTTGTGGTATTCTTTTTGAGTCACCCTGTACATTAGCTCATCCAGTACAGTAAACAGACCGCCCGACACGTTTTCTGCAGAAGCAAGATTTGCACGCACAAGAGGGGACGTTGTGGCGGACTGCGTCACACAAACCAGAAGGCCGACATTGAGTGGTCGTCTGGGTGGGTAGACAAGTAACATAAAAGCACAGAGTAAAACAAACAGTGGTCAAATTAAGTATTGCGTATTGTTTTGTTGCCAATACTGGACATAACAGGAAAGTAAACTGAGTTTGTTCTGTCAGGTACAGTCAAAATGGTTCAAATGGCTCTGAGCACTATGGGACCTAACGTCTGAGGTCATCAGTCCCCTAGACGTAGAACTACGCAAACCTAACTAACCCAAGTACACCACAGACATCCATGCCCGAGGCAGAATTCGAAACTGAGACCGCAGCAGCAGCGCGGTTCCGGACTGAAGCGCCTAGAACCACTCGGCCACATCGCCCGGCAGGTACAGTCATAAGAAGACTAAAATAACGAAGGTAAACGCATTTCCATTGGATAAGCACAAAAAAAGAAGACAAGAGATTACATTGCGAAAACTACAATTTCTTTTCACTGTTACATCTTGTTTACGAACCAACTCGACTTCGCCGTAATTGAGTGCACTTTTGAATGCAGGTGGGCACAGTACCTAACTGTCAGCTGAGCCTACGGGATACGCTCCCTTTCCTGCACAGCGGCCTCTATGTTGCTCTGTACGGTCTCTGGTGGCATAGGACGATTACAAAACCTCTCGTTTTATCGTAGTCCATGCATTCTCCGTGCGCCGACCGGGGTGGCCGAGCGGTTCTAGGCGCTACAGTCTTGAACCGCGTGACCGCTACGGTCGCAGGTTCGAATCCTGCCTCGGGCATGGATGTGTGTGATGTCCTTAGGTTAGTTAGGTTTGAGTAGTTCTAAGTTCTAGGGGACTGATGACCTTAGACGTTACGTCCCATAGTGCTCAGAGCCATTTGAACCATTTGAACCATTCTCAGTGCAGTTGACATCTGGAAAATATGGAGACCATTCCAAGAGACTAATTCTGTGCTCCACTAGGAAGGTGTTCGCAAGGCTGTGACGATGGGGGCGTGCATTGTCGTCCTTGAGTGTCAAATGGTTCAAATGGCTCTGAGTACTATGAGGACTCAACATCTGAGGTCATCAGTCCCCTAGAACTTAGAACTAATTAAACCTAACTAACCTATGGACATCACACACATCCATGCCGGAGGCAGGATCCGAACCTGCGACCATAGCGGTTGCGCGGTTCCAGACTGAAGCGCCTAGAACCGCTCGGCCACACCGGCCGGCCTGTGAGTGTCAATCCGGCTCCAATCTGTTCAGCAAATGGAGCAACAATGTGTGGAGAGATGTCGTCCCGAACGAGGTGGCGCAGTGGTTAGCATACTGGAGCGAGGACGACAATTCAAAGCCGCGTCTGGCCTTCCTGATTCAGGTTTTCCGTGACTTCCCTGAATCGCTTAAGGTACCTCTCGGGATGGTTGCCGTGAATGGGCACGGCCGACTTCCTCCTTTATTCTTCCCTAATCCGATGGGACTGTTGACCTCGCTGTTTGGTCCCCTAGCCGGCCGCTGTGGCCGAGCAGTTCTAGGCGCTTCAGTCCGGAACCGTGCTGTTGCTACGGTCGCAGGTTCGCATCCTGCCTCGGGCATGGATGTGTGTGATGTCCTTAGGTTAGTCAGGTTTAAGTAGTTCTAAGTTCTAGGGGACTGACGACCTCAGATAAGTCCCATAGTGCCCAGACCCATTTCAACCATTTTAGTTCCCTACTCCAAATCAACTAACAAACCGGTACTTCAAACCCGTCACCATTCCATGTTTTGGCAGGAATGGGTGTGTCCTGTGGCCACACATGATTCTACCCCAGAACATGACTGAACTGCACTGATAAGGATGGCAGTCTACGAACAGTTAGAGTATAAACGTTGTCCTCATTACTTCCACACACGAATAACGAATATGGGAATTCTCAGAATGGAGACTGATGCGGGCCTCAGTAGAGAAGATCGTAGTCTCACAGTCCTGCTCGGTCGAGAAAAAGTGGTTTTGTGGCCATGCGGCGCGAGTCCCTCTCCGAAGCCGATGCAGAAGAGGAGACTCGACAGGTCTTGCTGCTCATGGAGCCTACTTCGTATCGTCTGTTTTGACACCTGCGCTCGTGTTGCTGTTTCGAGCTGACGCCGTACACGTGTAGCATTGTGTTGAGGGCTTCTGCTTCGTGTTATATGCACACACGCACACTGTTCCTTTTCTTCCCCCGCCACTGCTGCGACGATCCTCAACTGATACAGTCACTAGAAGACATCACTCTGAAGCACAGTGACATTTTCCGTAACGTCCACCTATTTCATAATTTGCACCACTACAGCGACTATACGGAACCCCTGATGGCACATCATAGTTGTCAGAAAGAACCTGAAACGACACAGCTCTCGTAATGACACACAGCTCATGCACTGCAATGTTTACAGGTCACACTATTGCCAATGTCTGCACATACTGCCCGCTCACGTCGACGCATGGACTGTTCCACATAGAGTTACTTTACAAACGATCCGATGTTAAATATCTTCAACATTTCGCGGCCCTGTCAGCAACTGTATAAATACGAGGGCAGTTCAATAAGTAATGCAACACATTTTTTTTCTCGGCCAATTTTGGTTGAAAAAACCGGAAATTTCTTGTGGAATATTTTCAAACATTCCCGCTTCGTCTCGTATAGTTTCATTGACTTCCGACAGGTAGCAGCGCTGTACGGAGCTGTTAAAATGGCGTCTGTAACGGATGTGCGTTGCAAACAACGGGCAGTGATCGAGTTTCTTTTGGCGGAAAACCAGGGCATCTCAGATATTCATAGGCGCTTGCAGAATGTCTACGGTGATCTGGCAGTGGACAAAAGCACGGTGAGTCGTTGGGCAAAGCGTGTGTCATCATCGCCGCAAGGTCAAGCAAGACTGTCTGATCTCCCGCGTGCGGGCCGGCCGTGCACAGCTGTGATTCCTGCAATGGCGGAGCGTGCGAACACACTCGTTCGAGATGATCGACGGATCTCCATCAAACAACTCAGTGCTCAACTTGACATCTCTGTTGGTAGTGCTGTCACAATTGTTCACCAGTTGGGATATTCAAAGGTTTGTTCCCGCTGGGTCCCTCGTTGTCTAACCGAACACCATAAAGAGCAAAGGAGAACCATCTGTGCGGAATTGCTTGCTCGTCATGTGGCTGAGGGTGACAATTTCTTGTCAAAGATTGTTACACGCGATGAAACATGGGTTCATCACTTCGAACCTGAAACAAAACGGCAATCAATGGAGTGGCGCCACACCCACTCCCTACCAAGAAAAAGTTTAAAGCCATACCCTCAGCCGGTAAAGTCATGGTTACAGTCTTCTGGGACGCTGAAGGGGCTATTCTGTTCGATGTCCTTCCCCATGGTCAAACGATCAACTCTGAAGTGTATTGTGCTACTCTTCAGAAATTGAAGAAACGACTTCAGCGTGTTCGTAGGCACATAAATCTGAACGAACTTCTCCTTCTTCATGACAACGCAAGACCTCACACAAGTCTTCGCACCCGAGAGGAGCTTCAGTGGACTGTTCTTCCTCATGCACCCTACAGCCCCGATCTCGCACCGTCGGATTTCCATATGTTTGGCCCAATGAAGGACGCAATCCGTGGGAGGCACTACGCGGATGATGATGAAGTTATTGATGCAGTACGACGTTGGCTCCGACATCGACCAGTGGAATGGTACCGTGCAGGCATACAGGCCCTCATTTCAAGGTGGCGTAAGGCCGTAGCATTGAATGGAGATTACGTTGAAAAATAGTGTTGTGTAGCTAAAAGATTGGGGAATAACCTGGTGTATTTCAATGCTGAATAAAACAACCCCTGTTTCAGAAAAAAAAAATGTGTTGCATTACTTATTGAACTGCCCTCGTATTAATTTTAAGTTTAACAATCAAGAGCTTCAGTTGCACCGTTTACCTAGAATTTACCTAGGTTTCAGTCGGGATAACCCAACCTTCTTCAGAATAACAGTATCTACCGTTTGTCCATAGTGGACATCTTCAAGCTAAAACTACAAATCCATAAATTACCGTCAGACTGTAAAAACGTATCTGGCACTGCCTCGGCCCCACTTCGCGACTGCGATGCGGCAGCCACGAGTGCTGTACTGGAACTCATTGATAAAAAAATTAAAAAAAAAACAATCCGATGTATTGATATCATAACTTATTTCTGGATCACAGCATTCAGTAAGTAGGCGTACTTGTCAGCTAGAATGAAAATGGGCTAAATTACGGTTCGTTTGGACGTATGTTCACGAGGTTTAGAGATTGCTACAGGATACGGCTGTGGCGACGCGATGGTACTGTAGCCTCTGGCCCGTGCCATCAACCCGCAAGCCAGCCAGCCAGACAGACAGACGGGGGCCACTGAAATAGCGGCCAGTGTTTACACCGGCCGCGAATTACTCGGCATCCACCGGCACACCTGCGCGGCAGGTCGGGTTTCCAGCGTCCGCATTTAAATCGCTTACCTCGGCTATCCTGCGATCCCGATCTGGAATGCTTACCTTGGCCGGCGCGCCTAATGGACCGGGCCAGCTTCCCCACATCAAAGCGACGCCACGCACTCACCTGAAACACACACAAGTAGGGCGCACGTCAGTCCGGGGTAGCGGTGTGCGGCGGAGGGAGTTTCACCACACCCAGAAGTTTCTCCTCGAAACCAGTACACATCCGATAATAGAGAACTATTTACTTTTGAATACATTGTGGGAGTGAACAGTGATCGAAGTGTTACAATTATTTACTATCAATGGTTCAAATGGCTGTGAGCACTATGGGACTTTACGTCTATGGTCATCAGTCCCCTAGAACTTAGAACTACTTAAACCTAACTAACCTAAGGACATCACACAACACCCAGTCATCACGAGGCAGAGAAAATCGCTGACCCCGCCGGGAATCGAACCCGGGAACCCGGGCGTGGAAAGCGAGAACGCTACCGCACGACCATGAGCTGCGGACCTTACTATCAATGAGTAAGGACCTCATGATTCTCCAGCAGAAGGAGATCCTTACTCATTGGGCTGAAGATGACCACAGTAGTGGTCGAAACCGGTCACCGTAATAAATAAACTGCGATCAAGACTGTTTTTCGTAGTAAATAATAGAGAACTAATTTTCTCTATAACAATCACCACGTTCTGGTGTCGAGTTCCGGTTTGCAGCCCTTTTACCGTGAAACTATTGGATGGAGTGCCACGCAAGTTATGTCGTCAAGCTCTTTTACAAGGTTCTTTCAGGTGCCACAGAAAAGACGTATATAGTTCCTTAAAAAAAGTCACGGTCGGAATTCAAAAAATGATAGAAAATTGCTTGCGAACGCCATAAAATTCGCAATTCTGTCAGTTATAGCCTGGAAAAAACCGCACATCGATATACAGGGTGTAAATTTTAAGTTGACAAACCAAAATAACTCGAAAAATGAGCTTCAAACGAAAAAATGTGTAGAATCCAAAGTTGATTATGTTCGAGGGGGACATCTGCTAGTGCTAAATTTAGCCCGCCACCCCATCCCCCTGGGGTTGGGGCGGGAGGCAACTTTAAAATTTCAAATGGGAACCCCCATTTTTAATTGCAGAATCAGAGTCTACATAAAAAACTAGGTACATTTTGTCTTAAAGATTTGTTTTGGTTCTTGGTAGTTGGCGCTCTAATTCAAGGAAATCCTTGTTCTCATTTTTGCGTGAAAAATGGTTACGGACAAATAAAAAGTACTTAATTACTTCGTAAATTTTGATCCGCTAAAACTAAAACTCTCCCTTTCTCTCCATAGGTTGAGTTTTGAGAGAGAGGAATTACACCATTACAAATGTTGACCCAAATATTAAATTTTTCGGCACATTCGGATAAGTTTTGTTTGATTCGTGGTCATGAGGCCACACAACTTTTCGTTATCAAACAAATGATCTGATTAGTTAACTAACTAACCAAATATCCTACTTAGTAACTTAAGTATTTTTTATTTATCCGTAACCATTTTGCACACAAAAATGAGAACATGGATTTTCTTGAATTAAGACAAAATGTACGTAGTTTTTATGTAGAAACTGATTATGCAATAAAAATGGGGGTTCCGTTTTGAAATTTTAAAGTCGTCTCCCGCCCCAACCCCAGGGGGATGGGGTAGTGCGCAAATTTTAGCACCAGCAGATGTTCCCCTCGAAAATAATCAACTGCGATTTCTACACATTTTTTTCCTGTGAAGCTTATTTTTCGAGTTACTCCGGTTTCTCAACTTAAAATTTACACCCTGTGTCTATTCGTTGTGGACGTCCCTGTAAGAAAAAAAAAAAGACGCACCAGGAAGGAATCATCCGCAAAGGAAATCATCAGGACAGGAAATCAGTAAGTGTGACGTACATGTACAGACAAACAAACGATTACAGTTCCAGAAAATTGGATAATTTATTCAAGAGAAGCAGCTTCACAAATTGAGCAAGTCGGAACGCGTTGGTCCATCTGTGGCCCTTAAGCAGTCAGTTATTCGCCTGGGCATTGATTGATAGCGTTGTTGGATGCCCTCCAGAAGGATATCGTATCAAATTCGGTCCAATTGGCGAGGAAGATCGCCAGAATTCCGAGATGGTTGGGGGGCCGCTGCACATAGCGCTCCAAATGTTATCAATTGGCGAGAGATCTGGCGAGTTTGCTGACCAGGGTAAGGTTTGGCAAGCACGAAGAGAAGCGGTAGGAACTCTCGCCGTGTCCAAAATGTAAGTCCAGGATGGCCTGCCAAGAAAGGGAACAAAACGGGCTCGTAGAATATCGCTGCTGTACCCTGTTCTGCAAGGTTGCCGCGGATGGCAATCAAAGGGGTCCTGCTATGAAAAGAAATGACACCCCAGACCAACACTCCTGGTTGTAGAGCCACATAGCGGGTGACAGTCAGGTTCTAATCCCACCACTGTCTGGAACCTTATTGACAGGAGTAGAACTGTCTTCAGTGATGTACCCCGCTTCGAACAGAGCCCGGATGATAAACAAAGACGTGTGTGGACACGCCACAGACAGCAGTGGGATTCCAACCTGACTGTCGGCCGCCATATGGCCCGACAACCAGCAGTGATGGTCTGGAGTGTCGTTTCTTTTCATAGAAAGACCTCTCTGGTTGTCACCCGTGACACCCTTACAGCACAGCGCTATGTCGACGATAATCTACGCCTCGTTTTGTTACTCTTCATGGTACACCATCCTGGGTTCACATTCCAGCAAGATACTGCCCGCCCGCGCACGGCGAGAGCTTCTACTGCTTGTCTTTGCGCTTGCCAGACCATACCTTAGCCAGCTAGGTGGCCAGATATTTCCCCAACCGAGAACGTTTGCAGTATTGTGGGCAGGATCCTCCAACCAGCACGGAATTTTGACGGTATAGCGCGCCATTGTGCAGAATCTGGCACGATACCTTCAAGAGGAGAACCAACAACTCTACCAAAGCATACCAAGTACAGGGTTATTACAAATGATTGAAGCGATTTCACAGCTCTACAATAACTTTATTATTTGAGATATTTTCACAATGCTTTGCACACAAATACAAAAACTCAAAACGTTTTTTTAGGCATTCACAAATGTTTGATATGTGCCCCTTTAGTGATTTGGCAGACATCAAGCCGATAATCAAGTTCCTCCCACACTCGGCGCAGCATGTCCCCATCAATGAGTTCGAAAGCATTGTTGATGCGAGCTCGCAGTTCTGGCACGTTTCTTGGTAGAGGAGGTTTAAACACTGAATCTTTCACTTCACTATGCGTGAAACTTGCCCCCACGCGTTCAACCGTTTCTTCGCTCACTGCAGGCCGACCCATTGATTTCCCATTACAGAGGCATCCAGAAGCTTTATACTGCGCATACCATCGCCGAATGGAGTTAGCAGTTGGTGGATCTTTGTTGAACTTCGTCCTGAAGTGTCGTTGCACTGTTATGACTGACTGATGTGACTGCATTTCAAGCACGACATACGCTTTCTCGGCTCCTGTCGCCATTTTGTCTCACTGCGCTCTCGAGCGCTCTGGCGGCAGAAACCTGAAGTGCGGCTTCAGCCGAATAAAACTTTATGAGTTTTTCTACGTATCTGTAGTGTGTCGTGACCACGTGTCAATGAATGGAGCTACAGTGAATTTATGAAATCGCTTCAATCATTTGTAATAGCCCTGTATAATAGCTACTTGCGTAAGGGGCACAGGTGGACCAACGCGTTATTGACTTGCTTACTTTCTGAAGCTCTGCCCCGTGAATAACTCATCCAATTATTCCGAAACTCTTATCATTTGTCTGTCTGTACAAGGATATCACATCTACCGATTTCTGCCCCATTCGGATATTTCTAACGTGGTACATGAACTTTTTTGTCGTAGAGAGTATTTGTTGTTGCCTGTTCTAGATGTCTCGCGCTGTATGTCTTCCACTTACGTTTCCAGAACATAATGTGCTCTCCATACTTGGGTTAGTTCTGAGACACCCTCCAAAACCCGCAGGACAGGACAGGTAGTTTAAATCGCGGAGAGCGGCCAAAATAATCGGATGTCAGCTACACTAGAACATACAACTTTATTTATTTGACCAAACATTACAAGAGCCAAGAAAATTAAAAAAAAAAAAACATAGCATTAATTTTTTGGCTGAATGCGCCATGCAATCTCATGCCTTAAGGGGAAGACCACTTTAATTTAAAATCGGCTTAAGACCAATAACATATGACACAAACCAAAATTCGGAAATGTAAAACGCAGAAGGCCTTATCTGAAATCAGTTCTTTCAATTAGGCAGAAGGCCCAAACTATCTGACACCTTAAGAGCAAAACAACTTTAATTTAAAAATCGGCTGAAGGCCCATCACTTAAGATTCAAACCAAAATAAATTTTTAAAAGACCAAACGCCTTACCTTAAAACAGTTCTTTAAATTAGGCAGAAGGCCATATCTTACGCCTTAAGGGCAAAACAACCTCAATTTAAAAATCAGGTAGAAGCCATAGAAACACAAACAAGAAGAACAAACAAGAAAAGGCAGTACACCCAACGGCGCTCAGAAGTTTCCGATGGTCGGCCTGGAATTCAAACACTATCGCTCGCTTAGGTGAGACAGGCAGTCGGCCCAATCGTTCTCGATCCGACGACAACCCAACCGACAGACAGTCAACGGACCCACCGACAATAACTTCCGCTCCACCCGACCAGCACACAACAGTGTGTTCAGTGGAACAACGGAGAAGGTATTGGTGCCCACAACCAATTATACATTGAGCTGTCAAACTACATGCCGTGCTGGACAGCGACAACACGATGAGGAAAATACACCGCCTTAATTTACATCAACGGCCAGGGTAGGAAACCGGAACGTTAACGGCCACAAGGCAGAAGATTCCGCTGGTGCACTTCAATTCAAAATAACCAAGTACAGTTGAACTCCACCGGAGGGTGGCTAAAATTTGCCAACTTGAAAACACACGTTGTTCCTCGTGGGAATGTCCCAACAGCCGACAACGATATCCAAACGACACAATGTGAACAGTCGTGACTTGCTGGTAGATTAAGTCAAAACTCAACTTTCGTATCAGGATCAGTGAGCCACGAACCTCGTAGCAATGGGAACAGCACCATACACTCCGACACGCGTAGATTGCCAGCGGGCCCGGTCAAACTACATCCCGCGGAGACTTCCTCGCTGCTCCACGTCAACCGACCGACTGCCCAGGCCCGGAAACGGTGAAAGGCCCAAGTATACCGCACGACCAACCAACGGTCGTCCCGCTCCAGTCTCCTTCCGTCGGGCAGTTCACGTGTGTCGCCAGCGGTCGGCGAGCACTGGCTGTGGGCGCCTCACCGGCGATCCGTACCCGACTTCACTGCTGCTGCGTCCCGACTGCACTGCTGCTCCGTCCCGAACTGACTGCCAGACACACCACGACCCGGAAATACTGTCGGTCGCTCCAGAGACGGTACGACAGTGCACTTATCGATACGCCCTGCTGCTGCCGCTCACGGACAAGTAAGGCAGGAAGTTAGTGACGCCAGTAAATGGAATAAGAAAACGAGGCGGCAGTACCGTAATAGAAGATGACAAACAATAAATGGCATGATCACAAACCGTGCATGGCTCAAGTTCATGTACTCCATAAACAGTACACATAGACTCCAAAAACGCTCGTAATTCCTTTTGGCAGATGAAGAAACACGACAATTTGTTGTTGAGACCCGTTAAAATTAGAAAACTGTCATCCAATTGTAGTTCTTTACTTTCATTTGTTAGCGAATGCATGAAACTAGTTATATCAGCTCATCATTCATAACATTCATTACTACGTCATCTTCGAAATTGTACTAGTTAATGTGGATGTGGTTTAGGCGACCGCTGCTGCCATTTGTTCGTCCATATTCCCTAGCATGTTCACAAAATGGAAGAAACTCAGTCCTGAGAGGCATAACGCTTTTCAATGTCAATAACGTAGATTAGAATAAAAATAAATGTCGTGTGACTAGGGCCTCCCGTCGAGTAGCCCGTTCGCCGGATGCAAGTCTTTCGATTTGACGCCACTTCGGCGACTTGCGGGTCGGTGGGGATGACATGATGACTAGGACAACACAACACCCAGTCCCACAGCGGAGAAAATCTCCGACCCAGCCGGGAATCGAACCCAGGCCCTTAGGATTGACATTCGCGCAGACCACTCAGTTACCGACGTGCACAATAACATAGAATATTACAGAACATACTCCTATTATATTAATAAGGAAGTCCCAGAATCTTATAATTGCGAAGATGTGTAAAAATATTTGAATATAGCAGTGTGCTAAACTACTCCTCTCAACTTTGTAATTCCACAGCTATTATCACGACACGATAGTGAACACGTACAACTTCCAAATACGAGGTGCATTCAAGTTCTAAGGCCTCCGATTTTTTTCCCCGGACTGGAAACAGATAGAAACATGCGCATTGTTTTAAAATGAGGCCACGTTCATTGTCAATGCGTCCCAGAGATGGCAGCACCGTACGGCAGGTGGAATTTTACCGCCAGCGGCGAGAATGAGAACTCTTTTAAATACTTAAAATGGCGACGTTTTCCTTACTTGAACAGCGTGCAACATTCGTTTTCTGAATTTGCTTGGTGTGAAACCAATTGAAATTCATCGACAGTTGAAGGAGACATGTGGTGATGGAGTTATGGATGTGTCGAAAGTGCGTTCGTGGGTGCGACAGTTTAATGAAGGCAGAACATCGTGTGACAACAAACCAAAACAACCTCGGGCTTGCACAAGCCGGTCTGACGACATGATCGAGAAAGTGGAGAGAATTGTTTTGGGGGATCGCCGAATGACTGTTGAACAGGTCGCCTCCAGAGTTGGCATTTCTGTGGGTTCTGTGCACACAATCCTGCATGACGACCTGAAAATGCGAAAAGTGTCATCCAGGTGGGTGCCACGAATGCTGACGGACGACCACACGGCTGCCTGTGTGGCATGTTGCCAAGCAATGTTGACGCTCAACGACAGCATGAATGGGACTTTCTTTTCGTCGGTTGTGACAATGGATGAGACGTGGATGCCATTTTTCAATCCAGAAACAAAGCGCCAGTCAGCTCAATGAAAGCACACAGATTCACCGCCACCAAAAAAATTTCGGGTAACCGCCAGTGCTGAAAAAATGATGGTGTCCATGTTCTGGGACAGCGAGGGCGTAATCCTTACCCATTGCGTTCCAAAGGGCACTACGGTAACAGGTGCATCCTACGAAAATGTTTTGAAGAATAAATTCCTTCCTGCACTGCAATAAAAACGTCCTGGAAGGGCTGCGCGTGTGCTGTTTCACCAAGAAAACACATCCGCATATCGAGCTAACGTTACGCAACAGTTTCTTCGTGATAACAACTTTGAAGTGATTCCTCATGCTCCCTACTCACTTGACCTGGCTCCTAGTGACTTTTGGCTTTTTCCAACAATGAAAGACACTCTCCGTGGCCGCACATTCACCAGCCGTGCTGCTATTGCCTCAGCGATTTTCCAGTGGTCAAAACAGACTCCTAAAGAAGCCTTCGCCGCTGCCACGGAATCATGGCGTCAGCGTTGTGAAAAATGTGTACGTCTGCAGGGCGATTACGTCGAGAAGTAACGCCAGTTTCATCGATTTCGGGTGAGTAGTTAATTAGAAAAAAAAATCGGAGGTCTTAGAACTTGAATGCACCTCGTACAGCGTCTTTCATTTCAGGATTTCCTACAGTCTTTCCGATCCAACATGTCAAATTTAATTATAATAAATCGTACACAGAGAGTTGTATTCGTGATAAATGTTCCATGCGCCACCGTATTTCTTGCTTTTACTTTTATGCGATTAGGCACAATGGACAATTGTGTCCCATCCATCACTGTCATCCGCCATCCGTCCACACCTATCAAAAAAATGTTCAAATGTGTGTGAAATCTTATGGGACTTAACTGCTGATGTCATCAGTCCCTAAGCTTACACACTACTTAACCTAAATTATACTAAGGACAAACACACACACCGATGCCCGAGGGAGTACTCGAACCTCCGCCGGGACCAGCCGCACAGTCCATGACTGCAGCGTCCCAGACCGCTCGGCTAATCCCGGGCCCACACCTATCGCTGGCTGTTGCAGATCTCCATGGAGGCCACCCTTTCACCTCTTGTTTGGCCTCCCTGGAACCCTCCTACCTGTGAGGATGAAATCCAGGAGCTACCGTGGCCACCTGTCATTTTCCATCCCATCCAGAAAAAAATGGTTCAAATGGCTCTAAGCAATACGGGACTTGACATCTGAGGTCATCAGTCCCCTATAACTTAGAACTACGTAAACCTAACTAACCTAAGGACATCACACACATCCATGGCCGAGGCAGAAGTCGAACCTGCGACTGCAGCAGCAGTGCAGGCCCGGACTGAAGCGTCTAGAACCGCTAGGCCACAGCGGCCGTCTCCCATCCACATGTACGGCACACTGCAGTCACTTGCTTCTCATGATTCTGCTATACTCGCATCTCTGTACTGTTCATCTATCTCGTGGTTGTGTCTGGTCCTCCATTCAATGGTGTTTGCGTCGAACATCGGACCAAAGATCTTCCGCAGCGCTTCTCTCTCAAATACAAGAAGTTCACGGAAGACCTGCTTCCGAATACTCCACGTCTCACACTACATAGTTGCACGGGTTAGCTCAGGACTTTATATAAACCGTTTCGGTTGACAGGAGTTGTGTTAGGCTGTAGTAAGATTTGTTTCTCGCTTGGATCCTGGCGCTGATCTCTGCTTCATATTTGGAGTTATCCGTGAAAAACGCTCCCAGGTATTCAAATTCGCGGACTCTCTTGCAGGACCGGTCTCTCCCCCCGCAGCGACTGCAACAGTCCAGTAAATATCTCGATCTTGTTGACGAGTCACAACGAGGTTATCCGGCCAGGCTTCTGAGCTGGTGCGCTGCTGGCGCCAGTCTTCATCGATTGTCATCCCGATTGTTGTGAGTCGATTTTCGATGCGTGCTCGACTTCTTCGCATATTTGGCTCATGGCTATTTAACTGCGGCGCGCGCGTTCTGCTAGGGGCTTGAGTTCGGGTATCAGCTGTGTGAGCGGCAGTGAAGTGTGGCGCTGTGGATGTACAGGGTGATGAAAAAGTCAGCATAAATTTGAAAGCTGAACAAATCATGGAATAATGTAGATAGAGAGGTACAAATTGACACACATGCTTGGAATGTCATGGGGTTTTATTAGAACCAAAAAAATACGGAAGTTCACAAATGTCCGACAGATGGCCCCTCATCTGATCAGAATAGCAATAATTAGCATAACAAAGTAAGACAAAACAAAGATGATGTTCTTTACAGGAGATGCTCAATATGTCCACCATCATTCCTCAACAAAAGCTGTAGTCGAGGAATAATGTTGTGAACAGCACTGTATAGCATGTCCGGAGCTATGGTGAGGCATTGGCGTCGGATGTTGTCTTTCAGCATCCCTAGAGATGTCGGTCGATCACGATACACTTGCGACTTCAGGTAACCGCAAAGCCAATAATCGCACGGACTGAGGTCTGGGAACCTGGGAGGCCAAGCATGACGAAAGTGGCGGCTGAGCACACGATCATCACCAAACGACGCGCGTAAGAGATGTTTCACGCGTCTAGCAATACTTTGTCTTTTTTTGTTTTTTTGGTTCTAATAAAACCCCATGTCTTTCCAAGCGTGTGTGTCAATTTTTACCTCTCTATCTACATTATCCCGTGGTTTATTAAGTTTTCAAATTTATACTGACTTTTTGATCACCCAGTATGTAGCGTGGCGTGTGGCAGAGTCGGTACGACGGAGTAGCGTGGGCAGCTGCTGCCGCGTGTTTGTTTAGCCGTTGGAATGCAGATCCGCTGATGACGGTGATTGGGATTTTCTGGAGATTTGAAACACAGATTACCTTCGCGTCTGTTACCTGTTACTCAAAGTGAATGAACTGCAGTCGTCGAATTGTTCCTTGGTGGGTTCTGTTCACGGTAATTATATACCCGAGTGCACTGAAAACTATCTTGATTATTCCAGTTACTTGTCACTGTATTTGGTCTGGCCGCCTGATACGTTAACGGTATTTAAGGGAGCGCTAGCTACGCACAACAAATGCACATGAAGCTGTGCATAATGCGTAGCTAGAGATCATGCTAAGTAGTGCGTAAGTCTGTGCCTGGCGTTCGAGAGCACGCCCAAATAATTTTCCCTATTTCCGTTTCTTATGTTATTATTTTATTTGTTTGTTCTACAGAATTGGTTCAAAAATGGTTCAAATGGCTCTGAGCACTATGGGACTTAACATCTGAGGTCATCAGTCCCCTAGAACTTAGAACTACTTAAACCGAACTAACCTAAGGACATCACACACATCCATGCCCGAGGCAGGATTCGAACCTGCGACCGTAGCGGTCACGCGGTTCCAGACTGAAGCGCCTAGAACCGCACGGCCACGCCGGCCGGTAGAATTGGCTAATCAAATTTTAAGGGCTGTTACTGGGCAAGTGGTCACTTAGGTTACCTCTGCTTGGGTTCATTTTGTGCCGTGTATAATTAAAGGTTTATTTATAACCAGTTGGCCAGATATGTTTCTTGTATCTCATGCGCCAGAATATTGTCTGCCGCTGATGTGCTTATGTTTCAGATAATTGGCAGTGGTCGACGCGAGCAAATTCCGATCGTGATATCACGGTGGAAAACGGAAATTTAAGGAACTGCATCGGTTTATGGTTAAGTTGTTAGTGTCCTGCAATTCCATCTTTTCGGTGGAGCGTTGTGGTTTTCCGGAAGCTTAATTGTAGCTCAAAGTTGAGTATAGCTCTACTTCACCTTCTGGTCCGTGAATCTCCTGTGTCTGTTAGAACCTTCCGGTCTGCTCGCGTCCATCACTAACATTCAACGTAAAATTCTAACGGACCCATTTTAACACTTTTTAATATGCTATTATTACATTATGGGGATGAAATGTATGTGAAGCTCGTACCTGTAAGTAATACTGAAGAGTAGCCTAGTTGAGTATATTCATATAATAATACTTTTAATATGTTAAAATTGCTTAAGAGCAGTCCATAGAAGATATCTTAGTTGCCGGAAGTAGTTTTAGAATTTGATATTAGTTATGTAAAGGCCAGTTTCTATGTAAGTCATGAAGCATCTTTAAAGGGGTTGTGTGATTCAGTTATGTCAGTTAAATTTGATTAATGGTGGTTTTATGAACATTATTTTAACTAGTGAAAATTGGCATTTTTGCTCTGATTGTTGCCAGTGTGGAGTCACCGCCAGACACCACACTTGCTAGGTGGTAGCCTTTAAATCGGCCGCGGTCCGTTAGTATACGTCGGACCCGCGTGTCGCCACTGTCAGTGATTGCAGACCGAGCGCCGCCACACGGCAGGTCTAGAGAGACTTACTAGCACTCGCCCCAGTTGTACAGCCGACTTTGCTAGCGAAGCTACACTGACGAATACGCTCTCATTTGCCGAGACGATAGTTAGCATAGCCTTCAGCTATGTCATTTGCTATGACCTAGCAAGGCGCCATTACCAGTTATACAGGGTGATTCAAAAAGAATACCACAACTTTAAAAATGTGTATTTAATGAAAGAAACATAATATAACCTTCTGTTATACATCATTACAAAGAGTATTTAAAAAGGTTTTTTTTCACTCAAAAACAAGTTCAGAGATGTTCAATATGGCCCCCTCCAGACACACGAGCAATATCAACCCGATACTCCAACTCGTTCCACACTCTCTGTAGCATATCAGGCGTAACAGTTTGGATAGCTGCTGTTATTTCTCGTTTCAAATCATCAATGGTGGCTGGGAGAGGTGGCCGAAACAATCTTTGAAACGAAAGATTCATCTGTTTCCATTTGAGCAAGGATAAACTCACAGAAATCGATTCTTTTAATCTTATCAGCTGCAGACAGTGCTTGAACCAATTTCAGACGATAAGGTTTCATAACTAACCTTTTTCGTTGGACTCTCCATACAGTTGATTGTGGAATTTGCAGCTCTCTGCTAGCTCTGCGAGTCGATTTTCCTGGGCTGCGAACAGATGCTTGCTGGATCCGTGCTACATTTTCATCACTCGTTCTCGGCCGTCCAGAACTTTTCCCTTTGCACAAACACCCATTCTCTGTAAACTGTTTATACCAACGTTTAATACACCACCTATCAGGAGGTTTAACACCATACTTCGTTCGAAATGCACGCTGAACAACTGTCGTCGATTCACTTCTGCCGTACTCAATAACATAAAAAGCTTTCTGTTGAGCGGTCGCCATTTTAGCATCAACTGACGCTGACGCCTAGTCAACAGCGCCTCAAGCGAACAGATGTACAACTAAATGAAACTTTATAGCTCCCTTAATTCGCCGACAGATAGTGCTTAGCTCTGCCTTTTGTCGCTGCAGAGTTTTAAATTCTTAAAGTTGTGGTATTCTTTTTGAATCACCCTGTATTGTGTAGCATGTACAGTCAAGAGCGATGTACACCAATTATAGATTAAAGTTAAGTATTCCAAGAACTACTTTCTTTTCTTTATAGGATAATTACTTTACCTTGTTCCAGACCTCACGCCAGACTAGTGAGCTTTAAAACCGTGCATTTCGGCCTCCTCTAGCAACACGGTGTTGGCTCTTCTGCCAACACTTCAGCCAGCATCATATTTGAAGCACCAGGGAAGCAGGTTGCTAGCCTTACTTGCCCCGGGTCCCATTGAGTTTTACCCCTAACGGTCGAGGGACTAACCGGTGGATTTGGTAGTCTTTGCCGTCTGAGCACAAAGGTGACCACGACTCGGAATATGTCCGAGATGCTCAGCCTTATTCCAAAGTAACTGGTATCCCGACTGTCAGGACCACTTACTTGGCCACTCACACGCTGTCCGTGGTTCATGAACCAGGACATAACTACAGGAACCCACACCATGAACCACAGTGAAAATTGGTTGAGTAAATTTTGAAAGATCTGTGTCCATCGGACAGGTGCCTTTTATTATAATCGTTGTTACTGTTAATTTCACTAAGAGCATGTGTTTGTAATAAAGTGTATGGCAACTACAAACTGGTCATGTGTTTAATTTCAATGTGTCGAAAGGAATAACACATCAGCTTCGTTTATGAGTAGCCCAAATTTGGTGGTGACCATCTCCAGTGTCCTGGTCATTTGTTTCAACTCCTCTTCAGAGCTACTGATTAAGCAGAGGTCATCTGCATACGCTAGATATGCTAGGTTCTTCCCTTTCACATGGATACCTTCACAGTTATTTTGAAAACTGTCACTATGACCTTCTCCAGGACAAAAATTGAATAGCGTTGGAGGTAAACCATCTCCTTACTTGAGACCCGTCGCTGTTTCAAAGTCACCTGTTACCCGGTTTTCCATCTGCGCCTTAACGTGTATTTCACCGTGACAGATCTTTACCAGGTCAATGAGCTTCTGTGGTATCCAAAACTCTTTTAGACAACTGGACAGACTCTTGCAGTACATGAACTCATAGCACTCAGCACTCCGTCTTCAGGCCACAAGTGGCCCATCGGGACCATCCGACCGCCGTATCCTCCTCAACTGAGGATGTGGATAGGAGGGGTATGTGGTCAGCACACCGCTCTCCCAGTCGTTACGACGGTTTTCTATGACTATTCGGTCGAGTAGCTCCTCAATTAGCATCACGAGGCTGAGTGCACCCCGAAAAATGGCAACAGCGCATGGCGGCCCGGACGGTCACCCATAGAAGTGCCGGCCACGCCCGACAGCGCTTAACTTCGGTGATCTGACCGGAAACGGTGTACCCACTGAGGCAAGGCCGTTGGCCTCTGTTGCACTATAGTTGTCTGTAAATCGTGGTCAGACAGAGATTCCGAAATCAGATACTGGATTGTAAGGCGCACCCAGGAGCAGATATAGACTCAGATCACAATATAGTAGTGATGAAGAGTAGGCTGAAGTTCAAGACATTAGTCAGGAAGAATCAATACGCAAAGAAGTGGGATACGGAAGTACTAAGGAATGACGAGATACGTTTGAAGTTCTCTGACGCTATAGATACAGCAGTAAGGAATAGCGCAGTAGGGAGTACAGTTGAAGAGGAATGGACATCTCTAAATAGGACCATCACAGAAGTTGGGAAGGAAAACATAGGTACAAAGCAGGTAGCTGCGAAGAAACCACGGGTAACAGAAGAAATACTTCAGTTGATTGATGAAAGGAGGAAGTACAAACATGTTCCGGGAAAATCAGGAATACAGAAATACAAGTCGCTGAGGAATGAAATAAAAATGGGAAGTGCAGGGAAGCTAAGACGAAATGGCTGCAGGAAAAATGTGAAGACATCGAAAAGATATGATTGTCGGAAGGACAGACTCAGCATACAGGAAAGTCAAAACAACCTTTGGTGACATTAAAAGCAACGGTGGTAACATTAAGAGTGCAACGGGAATTCCACTGTTAAATGCAGAGGAGAGAGCAGATAGGTGGAAAGAATACATTGAAAGCCTCTATGAGGATGAAGATTTGTCTCATGTGATAGAAGAAGAAACAGGAGTCGATTTAGAAGAGATAACGGAAACCAGTATTAGAATCTGAATTTAAAAGAGCTTTGGAGGACTTACGGTCAAATAAGGCAGAAGAGATAGATAACATTCCATCAGAATTCCTAAAATCATTGAGGGAAGTGGCAACAAAACGACTATTCACGTTGGTGTGTAGAATATATGAGTCTGGCGATATACCATCTGACTTTCGGAAAAGCATCATTCACACAATTCCGAAGACGGCAAGAGCTGACAAGTGCGAGAATTATCGCACAATCAGCTTAACGGCTCATGCATCGAAGCTGCTTACAAGAATAATATACAGAAGAATGGAAAAGAAAATTGAGAATGCGCTAGGTGACGATCAGTTTGGCTTTAGGCAAAATAAAGGGACGAGAGAGGCAATTCCGACGTTACGGCTAATAATGGAAGCAAGGCTAAAGAAAAATCAAGACACTTTCATAGGATTTGTCGACCTGGAAAAAGCGTTCGACAATATAAAATGGTGCAAGCTGTTCGAGATTCTGAAAAAAGTAGGGGTAAGCTATAGGGAGAGACGGGTCATATACAATATGTACAACAACCAAGAGGGAATAATAAGAGTGGACGATCAAGAACGAAGTGCTCGTATTAAGAAGGGTGTAAGACAAGGCTGTAGCCTTTCGCCCCTACTCTTCAATCTGTACGTCGAGGAAGCAATGATGGAAATAAAAGAAAGGTTCAGGAGTGGAATTAAAATACAAGGTGAAAGGATATCAATGATACGATTCGCTGATGACATTGCTATCCTGAGTGAAAGTGAAGAAGAATTAAATGATCTGCTGATCGGAATGAACAGTCTAATGAGTACACAGTATGGTTTGAGAGTAAATCGGAGAAAGACGAAGGTGATGAGAAGTAGTAGAAACGAGAACAGCGAGAAACTTAACATCAGGATTGATGGTCACGAAGTCAATGAAGTTAAGGAATTCTGCTACCTAGGCAGTAAAATAACCAATGACGGACGGAGCAAGGAGGACATCAAAAGCAGACTCGCTATGGCAAAAAAGGCATTTCTGGCCAAGAGAAGTCTACTAATATCAAATACCGGACTTAATATGAGGAAGAAATTTCTGAGGATGTACGTCTGGAGTACAGCACTGTTTGGTAGTGAAACATGGACTGTGGGAAAACCGGAACAGAAGAGAATCGAAGCATTTGAGAAGACGAATATTGAAAATTAGGTGGACTGATAAGGTAAGGAATGAGGAGGTTCTACGCAGAATAGGAGAGGAAAGGAATATGTGGAAAACACTGATAAGGAGAAGGGACAGGATGATAGGACATCTGCTAAGACATGAGGGAATGACTTCCATGGTACTAGAGAGAGCTGTAGAGGGCAAAAACCGCAGAAGAAGACAGAGATTGGAATACATCAAGCAAATAATTGAGGACGTAGGTTGCAAGTGCTACTCTGAGATGAAGAGGTTAGCACAGGAAAGGAATTTGTGGCGGGACGCATCAAACCAGTCAGTAGACTGATGACCAAAAAAAAAATCGTGATTGACAACAGTTACAGGCTTCCGCAAACCGAGGTCATCTCTGGCTCTCCCCAGTAGTGGCAGGGTTTTATTGGGAGGGCAAAAGACGGTTTTTACTCGCTGCTTTTTCAGTATGCGTCCGATTTCTTTTTCGATAGCGTGCCGATGTAGGGTACGAAGGCTACGGCTGCCGCTTTCTGCGTGACATCTTCCGTGTCCACAGGTCCACAGGTTGTAATGCAGTGGAACAGAGAGCGCGTCGAATCTGCACTTAACATTAGTGATCTGACAGGAACCGGTGTATCCGCAGAGACAAGGCCGTCGCCCGTGAATGAACTCATAAGCCTTCTTGAAATCTACGAACAAAATGTGTTGTTATTCACTCGCAACACTCAAGTTATAATATGAAAACACCGAAATACGTCGAAATTCAATATGGCAACTCTGAAGTTCTTCATTTGTAGACTGCTGTTGAGTTTCGTGGTAGTATCGAATTTTAGGAAGACACGTCATGTCGACGGCACTTCACACTAAACTTCGGGTGACACGGGCTCCGCCCTTTCCGTTGAACGACATATCGCGGCGTGCAGAAAGGCCTTGAATTAGCGAGCAGGTACATCTAGATCTACATCTACATACACTCCTGGAAACTGAAATAAGAACACCGTGAATTCATTGTCCCAGGAAGGGGAAACTTTATTGACACATTCCTGGGGTCAGATACATCACATGATCACACTGACAGAACCACAGGCACATAGACACAGGCAACAGAGCATGCACAATGTCGGCACTAGTACAGTGTACATCCACCTTTCGCAGCAATGCAGGCTGCTATTCTCCCATGGAGACGATCTTAGAGATGCTGGATGTAGTCCTGTGGAACGGCTTGCCATGCCATTTCCACCTGGCGCCTCAGTTGGACCAGCGTTCGTGCTGGACGTGCAGACCGCGTGAGACGACGCTTCATCCAGTCCCAAACATGCTCAATGGGGGACAGATCCGGAGATCTTGCTGGCCAGGGTAGTTGACTTACACCTTCTAGAGCACGTTGGGTGGCACGGGATACATGCGGACGTGCATTGTCCTGTTGGAACAGCAAGTTCCCTTGCCGGTCTAGGAATGGTAGAACGATGGGTTCGATGACGGTTTGGATGTACCGTGCACTATTCAGTGTCCCCTCGACGATCACCAGTGGTGTACGGCCAGTGTAGGAGATCGCTCCCCACACCATGATGCCGGGTGTTGGCCCTGTGTGCCTCGGTCGTATGCAGTCCTGATTGTGGCGCTCACCTGCACGGCGCCAAACACGCATACGACCATCATTGGCACCAAGGCAGAAGCGACTCTCATCGCTGAAGACGACACGTCTCCATTCGTCCCTCCATTCATGCCTGTCGCGACACCACTGGAGGCGGGCTGCACGATGTTGGGGCGTGAGCGGAAGACGGCCTAACGGTGTGCGGGACCGTAGCCCAGCTTCATGGAGATGGTTGCGAATGGTCCTCGCCGATACCCCAGGAGCAACAGTGTCCCTAATTTGCTGGGAAGTGGCGGTGGGGTCCCTTACGGCACTGCGTAGGATCCTACGGTCTTGGCGTGCATCCGTGCGTCGCTGCGGTCCGGTCCCAGGTCGACGGGCACGTGCACCTTCCGCCGACCACTGGCGACAACATCGATGTACTGTGGAGACCTCACGCCCCACGTGTTGAGCAATTCGGCGGTACGTCCACCCGGCCTCCCGCATGCCCACTATACGCCCTCGCTCAAAGTCCGTCAACTGCACATCCGGTTCACGTCCACGCTGTCGCGGTATGCTACCAGTGTTTAAGACTGCGATGGAGCTCCGTATGCCACGGCAAACTGGCTGACACTGACGCGGCGGTGCACAAATGCTGCGCAGCTAGCGCCATTCGACGGCCAACACCGCGGTTCCTGGTGTGTCCGCTGTGCCGTGCGTGTGATCATTGTTTGTACAGCCCTCTCGCAGTGTCCGGAGCAAGTATGGTGGGTCTGACACACCGGTGTCAATGTGTTCTTTTTTCCATTTCCAGGAGTGTATATACTCCGCTAGCCACCAATCGGTGTGTGGCGGAGAGCACAATTCGCGCCAAAGTCATATTTCCCCCCTTCTGTTCCACTCGCTGATCGCGCGAGGGAAAAACGACTGTCTAAACACCTCAGTACGAGCTCTAATTTCGCTTATCTTTGAATGGCTATAATTGCCTGATTTGAAAGTTGGTCGTAATAATATATGCTCTACATCCTCGGTGAAGATCGGATTTCGGAATTTAGTGAGCAGCCTCTTCCGTTTAGTGCGTCGTCTATTTGCAAGTGTTTCCCACTTCAAACTTTCTATGAGATTTGTAACGCTCTCGCGATGGCTAAATGTACCAGTCACATAGCTTGCCACCCTTCTTTGGAACTACTCAGTCTCTTGAATCAGACCCAACTGGTAAGGGTCCCATACAAACGAACAGTACTCCAAGACTGGACGAACTAACGTATTGTAAGCTATTTCCTTTGGTGAAGGACTGCACCGCTTCAGGATTTTACCAGCAAGTCGCAATCTAGAGTTCGCCTTGCCCTTTACTTGTGTAATCTGATCATACCATTTCAGATCTTTTCGAACAGTCACACCCAGATACTTGACGGATGTTACCGCTTCCAAAGACACGCCATTTATTTTGTACTCGTACATTAATGGGGATTTTCGCCTTGTTATACGCAATGGGTTACACTTACTAATATTGAAAGATAACTGCCAGTCATCACACCACGCATTCATTTTCTGCAAATTCTCATTCATTTGTTTACAAATTTCGTGTGATACTAGTTTCCTGTAGACTACAGCATCATCGGCAAACAGTCTAAGGCCGCTGTCAATACCATCGACCAGATCGTTTATGTAAATCGTAGAAAGCTGAGGACCTATTACGCTGCCCTGGGGCACACCTGAAGTTACGCTTGTTTCTGTTGAAGTCACCCCGTTCAGAACGACATACTGCTCCTTGTCTGCTAGAAAACTTTCTATTCAGCCGCATATGTCATCGGATAGACCGTAAGCGCACACTTTTTGTAGCAAGCGACAGTGCGGAACTGAGTCGAACGCCTTTCGAAAGTCGAGAAATATGGCATCAACCTGGCAGCCGGTATCTAGAGCCTGTTGTATATCATGCACAAAGAGGGCCTTCCGCCTTTCCAATGATCTCTGATAGATGACGGATAAGAACGGTGCTGTATTTGTAGCATAGTCAACATAAAATCTTACGGGGATACCGTCTGGGCCAGATGGTACTCCTAGTTTCCAGGAATACTGGCCGCTAATTCCACGGACTTATGTACGGGAGCGGTATTCACGTATCCCAGTATCACAGGTAGCGGGTATTATTACGCTTTGTCCCTTATCCTGGGAGACTAGTGGGCAGCTGTCGGCCGCACTTACCGCGGGCAGAGCTGCGGCCCCACAACGGCAAGCCGGGCGTTAAGCTCCCGGGGCAGGTACGGCGGGCGCCGCTAACTGCCGCAACCACCCTCCGCCGCGCTCTGAACGCCGGCAGCGCGTGATCCGGCTGCTAACGAGAGGGGAACGCAACGCCTCCTTTGCGTGGCACAGTGCGTGTGCCGCCTCGTTGTGCGTAACGACAATGACGCAGCGCGGTCGGGACTTCCGCGCTTATGAACTGGAGACGTTGTACTCGAACCAGACGTCCCTCCCGTTCTCTGGAACCAACTCTCAATCCATTGCTTCGTGTGCCCAATAAGCGAGGAATCGTCACATACCTTATGGAAATGAAATGAGCGTTTGGCGTCATTGGCCGGGAGGCACGTTACGGGGCAGGTCCGGCCGCCATGGTGCAGGTCTTATTACACTCGACGCCACATTGGGCGACCTGCGCGCCGTATGAGGATGAAATGATGATGAAGATAACAGAACACCCAGTCCCTGAGCGGAGAAAATCCCCGAACCAGACGGGAATCGAACCCGATCCCGTAGGACGGCAATCCGTCACGCTGACAGCTAAGCTATCGGGACGGACCCATACCTACATCTACGTACATACCCCGCAATCCACCATACGGTGCGTGGCGGAGGGTACCTCGCAGCACAACTAGCATCTTCTCTCCCTGTTCCACTCCCAAACAGAACGAGGGAAAAATAACTGCCTATATGCCTCTGTACGAGCCCTAATATCTCTTATCTTATCTTTGCGGTCTTTCCGCGAAATATAAGCTGGCGGCAGTAAAATTGTACTGCAGTCAGCCTCAAGTGCTGGTTCTCTACATTTCCTCAGTAGCGATTCACGAAAAGAACGCCTCCTTTCCTCCAGAGACTCCAACAAATCTATCAAACCCGCCTATGAATTGCTTCTATGTCCTCCCTCAATCCGGCCTCATAGGGATCCCAAACGCTCGAGCAGTACTCGAGAATAGGTCGTATTAGTGTTTTATAAGCGGTCTCCTTTACAGATGCACCACATCTTCCCAAAATTCTACCGATGTACTGAAGACGACTATCCGCCGTCCCCACAACTGCCATTACATGCTTGTCCCACCTCATATCGCTCTGCAATGTTACGCCCAAATATTTAATCGACGTGACTGTGTCAATCACTACACTACTAATGGACTATTCCAACATTAAGGGATTCTTTTTCGTATTCACCTGCATTAACTTACATTTATCTATATTTAGAGTTAGCCGCCATTCTTTACACCAATCACAAATCCTGTCAAAGTCACCTTGTATCCTCCTACAGTCACTCGACGACAGCTTCCCATACACCACAGCGTCATCAGCAAACAGCCGCACATTGCTATCCACCCTATCCAAAAGATCATTCATGTAGATGGAAAACAACAGCGGACCTACCACACTTCCCTGGGGCACTCTAGATGTTACCCTCACCTCCGATGAACACTCACCATCGAGGACAACGTACTGGGTCCTATTACTTAAAAAGTCACGAATCTTATGAACCTTCGTGATTGTATTAGGACAGGCTATTGCCATATTATACGGTGACCCCTCTACGCAACAGCTGCTATGCACTGAGATACAACTGGCTCAAAACATGACAGTGACATTAATATTCATATACATTGTCCGATCAAAAGTATCGCAACACGCTTGTGTAATGCTCAATTGATCACTAGATCTGATAAGAGGGCTGGAATACTGTGTTGTCAGCAGAGAAGTGAACACAGCTGATTGGGTAACGTTACAGCATAAAGTCAAACGCCGGCACGCCCGTCAGGAACGAGAGGGCAGAGAGGGCTGTGAAGAGTGTGTTAGCCAATCGCGCTCTGACTGACCCCCTCCAGGACGACAAGGCTACAGCACCGCCATCTATGCGAAAAGAACATAAGCACCGCGCCCGACTGCTCGCAGCCAACTTTTACTGAAGCTTCACGACTGGCGACCTCAATAGAAGAGTCAACTGTATTACTCCACTTGTGTTAGGAATTGTTATAATGAAGACCATTGCTTGCGACACATCTGTTTAACACAAAATTAAGTATTGTCATTGTTCATTTTGTAATGAAACTCATTAATACCATTGTAACCTCCCCACCGTAATTTTAAAAGGAAAAAAGACAATACTTAACAGAAATGGGAGCCGAGTGTAACCTCCCCACAAAAATTTGAAAGAAAGAAATATGACAATATTTAATTATGAATCCTAATGGACATTGCGCTAAGCGTAATGTGCCCACAATGAAATGTACTGACAATGGCAACAAAAATGTGAAATTCGCAATCTGACTCAAATATAAATTCCTCACAAAAAATTAAAGTCTATTCAGTGATAAGAAAATTCAATTAAACCGAAACATCGGTCTTTGGCCCTGTTTAAAACAATCAGAATTAAAGTCTTACCTCAGAATAACTGGATGTCAAATTTCTGCTCTTATCTTTGCGCACGGCTTGGAGGAACTGCATTTCAAATAATAATATTCCTTTTTTCTGTAATTTTACTGAAAATTTTCTTTAAAAGAAGTGGAATGAAATGGGAAGTGCAACGAAATCTTTAGTTCCATAAAAAATAAAATTTTTTGAAAAAATGCTTTTGAAATAAAAATTATTATTGGGGCACTTGTTGGAGAATAATTACAATAAGTAAATTTTTACATTATCTAATGATTATATTAATTAACAGTATACCTCATTCAGCATCTTGACCAGTGTTGCCGACCGCCTGCATCACACAACCGCACTGGGCTGCTACTACTGACCGACCGCTCTGCATGACGACTACTAGCGTACTGCAGTGCACGACTACTACTGACAGAGTACTGCCCTCAAGTAGACAGAGCTACATACTCGCAACGACTGACTTGACAGACTGAGAACCGCTCGCAACACTCGCGCGGTCAAGCGCAAACTCTCTGGTCACAGATGCTACAATGCCTCGCCATCGCTGCTATGTTACATACGTGTTTCATAACCCTCCACTGGGGGGGCAAAAATTTGGCAGCGATGGTGAGTCATTTGGACTTGCCAAGCGCGGCAAAATTTTTCTTTAATTAACAAAATCCTACAACTTACAGAATATTTAAATGTTGTGCACACGCACTAAGTACAAATTATATCAGACAAAGACAAAATGTGAATACAAAACATAGTAGCAAATCAGAAAAATGTATATACAAATTTTTTGACAGATAACAAAGTGCACAGGCACTGAAAAAAAATTCTTTAGCATATTCAGAACAAATAAACAGACTGGCAAAAAATATTATGTTGACAAGTGACATGAGTGCACATGCACTGTAGTTCAGAAAATAAAAAAATGTATATACAATATAAAAGACAAGAGTGTACATATACTGTACTTCAGAACAAATCGAAAAATGTCTTTAGCATTTTCGCAATAAATAAACATAATGGCAAGAAAATCATGTCCAAAGTACACATGCACTGAAAAATGTCTTTAGCATTTTCACAACAAATAAACATAATGGCAAACATCATGTCGACCAGTGACATAAGTGTACTCGCACTGGAGTTCAGCGAATCGAAAAAAATGTATAACCTATGAACAGAAATGATGTTACCAAAAAATGATTTTCATTATGTGACAAGAATTAGGATAGGAAAGGGAAGGATTGCATCATGGTTGTAGCACTTTAGATTGCACACAGCTGTTCTGAAAGTCCATATCTTTCCACAGAAGTACAACACCAAGTGACACAACTTGAAGTTCTTTTCCCATCAGAATTTATCAGTGTAGCCAAGACACTGAACTGTCGTAGTAATGTTCCATATTTTCATTTTGGCAGTACATTAGGTACACCAAACAGTGGGACCATAATAATGTCTTCATCGCTCATGGTGGTGGACAGCATGTCGTGTCAACACCACGCTCTTACAAGGCACACCCACGTAGAATTAGTGCAAAACCAAAGATAGTGCTCCATGATCACTAGGATAAACAGGACAAATGGACATTGCAGTAATTCAGGGTAGTCAGCTTATGAGGTGAAGGACATCAAGTCACATAATATTGACAATTACAGTCTTCATGAGTAGTTTGTGGCATTCATAGCCTAGTTATTGAACATTTCTGTACCAAGTATGTAGTATTACAGAAAAATGTTCATTAATTGTTTTACATAAAATCAGTAGCCTTCTTTTCCTGGTTACAAAATATTATGAAATAAATGCATTCTTTTCCAGTTACAAAATATAGTATAATTAATTAATCATTTGTCTTCCAATAGTAATAATCATTATCTTTTTCCTAACCACAAAGCATTATGAAACAATAGCATAGTTAATTAATTATGTGTCATTCCAATCTAGTAAGAATTATTAGCCTTCTCCTAATTACAAAGCATTATTAAACAGTAATTAAGATTCATTAGCCTTCTAATTACAAAACATCCTAATTACAGTTAATTAATCATTTGTCATTCCAATCTATTAAGAATCATTAGCCTTCTTCTAATTACAAAGCATTATTAAACAGTAATTAAGATTCATTAGCCTTCTAATTACAAAACATCCCAATTACAGTTAATTAATCATTTGTCATTCCAATCTATTAAGAATCATTAGCCTTCTTCTAATTACAAAGCATTATTAAACAGTCACATTCTTTTCTGGTTACAAAGTATCAACATTGGAAACAAGAGCTAATCAATGGCATAATTAATAACAATTCTTCAAGTGACATTAATTATTGGCATTCAGTGGCCAGCAAGTATTGAATAAAATAAAACATAGTTCATCATTCAGTATTATTCAGATCATTACGAAGTCATTATTAAAAATCAGCTAATTAGTCATAGCATTAATAATCATGGGCATTATAAGTAGTCTCATTAAAATAAAACATTGTTCCTCATTCAGTAGTATTCAGATCATTACAAAGTCATTATTAAAATCAGTTAATTACAATCATAGCATTAATAATCGTGGGCATTATAAGTAGTCTCATTACAATAAACAGTGGCAGTTATTAGCTAGTGACAAAGCATTATTTTATATATATATATATATATATTTTTTTTTGTCTCATTAGGAAGTCATTACTCAAGTGACATACTATTCAGAGTTGATCAGTATTATTCAGAATTATCATAAACTAGTGACATTATGTGGGACTGGTAATACCTCTTTTAGCAATGCATTGCGTTGGGATCGATAATTAATTGGTGAGGCATAACACTATTTGCTTTTGACCTATTGCTGCAAATGAGGATAGGTAACGTCATTCGTCATGAGTCAGCTGTAGCAAGATTATGTAACAAGGCAGTATGTGTGATCACATTTATAAATGATAAACACAAATGGGTAAAATACAAAAAAAAATGCAAGTACAAGAACAGGTATAATAACTAACAGGTTTAGTAAGTATCATGAAAAGCTTCTCTTGGAAAAATTACAAAATGGATTATTAACCTGAAAGAAGAAACGCACACCATGCTGAAAAGTAGTGAACTTCGAATTAACAGGTAGTGAAATGTGTATAAAAATGTGTTCCATAGCTGTCCTTTCCAAAACTTTCCGTCATCCTACTATGCAATATAACACCTGCTGTCAAAGCAAACTGCAACAAATACTTAAACAACTACATAACATAAATACATAACTTCAACATTATCCTCATCTGTAAAGAAAAAAACTTCATTATCAATCACTTCATTATCCACATTATCATAACTTCATTATTATCATCACCTGTAAAGAAAAACTTCATTATTCATAATACCATATCCTTCATCATTATTCATCAGCATTCATTATCATCTGCAAAAAATCACTTCATTACTCATTACACAATTATTCCTTATCTCTAGCATATTTCATCACTAAAACTAAGATGTGTAGTTCAGTCTGACAGCCTGCATCAATCACCTTGTATTCTGAAAGAAAAAATTAGTTAAGACTGCTATTCTACGATGAGTATAGTATATTCTTGTTAATGCTTGTTAATCCTGATCCATTTACTCTTCCTCATAAAGTTATTGCATCTTCTTTCGTTTATTCCGTAGGTGAAATTCCCATTTCTGTTGAATTTATTTCTTACACGCATCATTTTTTTCTGAAATTGATGAACAAAGATTAATGTCTTGCATTTAAATCCTATACCCACTAAATAATGACTGGTTTATGGTGACACAATTAACCATACAGCATAACATGACAGAAAACGTAATATGTCAAAGACATTGATAGTGTTCAGAGGCAAAATGTACAGATAATATCACAATGCAGCAGCAAAAGGAAAAATGTAAAACAGTCACGATGTTGAGATATCATAGGGCAAAAAAAAAAAAAAAAGTCAAAGTCGACTGGTGTGTGTTATATCTTAACTATTTCACAGTGCATATAAACAACACTGGAATACAATCATACATAAAAAGACGAAATGTGACGTTCGTTGTGTTCAGCTTGTATGTAGTGTAGTTAATCGAGGCGAGAATTAAAGACTTTAATGGAGAGAGAATTTGATAAAATTAATACGTCATTACATAGAATTGCATAATTATTCATAAAATACGTAAGTTCATTTAGAAAAATATGCACGGTCTGATGTGTAACGACAAGAAAAGCGACCTGCTAACCTTACCTTGCCGGGCACTTGCCAAGAAAAAATACGATAATCATCAGTAATTAGTCACGTGAAATAATTGCATTAGTAAATGGCATCATAGTGTGTTGAATCATACAGTGGTTTCACTCAATAAACGGTTTAATGTTTGAGATATGGCGATTGCCTTTCGATTTTCTAGTTCTCAAAGTTTCGACGTGTACAACATTGGGGTGAGGGATGCTGCGAATCCGATATGGACCTGCGTATAGAAGTTCAAATTTACTGCACTTACCTTTTAATTTGCTGGATAAATAGTGTGTACGTACTAGTATCTTCTGTCCAACGTGAAAGACGCGGCGTGTACAAACCTGTTTTTGCTGTCTTCTCCGGCGCTCTGCGGCACGTTTGATGTTCTTCAGCGCAATGTCAATTATTTCGTGGTGTCTTAGTCGCCTACATTTGGGTAATTTTACTAATTCTTTAATTTTGTTCGGTGGTTCAACGTTTTTCAGTATAACAGTCGGAGATAGCATAGTGGATTCATTTGGAATGGAATTAATTACATCTTCGAATGAGAGTATGTGTGTATCCCAATCAATATGTCTTTTGTGGCAGTATATTCTACACAGTTTACCAATTTCCTTCATTAATCTTTCACAGGGGTTCGAAGAAGCGTGGTACTTGGAGATATAGATCGGAGAAATGTTTCTAGCTCGTAACATGCGTGTCCATACGCTACTACGAAATTGTGATCCATTATCAGAAATTACTTTCATTACATGCCCTACATGAGATAGAAAATGTTTTACAAATGCTTTCGAAACAGTTTTAGCAGTAGCTTTGCGTAACGGAGTGAAAGTAACAAATTTTGAAGTGAGCTCAACAGCGACAAAGATGTAGCAAAAACCTCTGTTAGTTCTGGGAATCGGACCAAAAATATCTACTGCGGCCATGTGTCTTAATTTAACAGGTATAATGGGATATAAAGGAGGAATATGTGAAGTGGTGTCTGATTTAGCTTTCTGGTAAATTTTACAAAACGCTAAAACTCGTCGTATACGTTTCTCCATGTTGGTAAAATAACAGTTCTGTCTCAGTATAAGAAAACATTTTCTTGCTCCGTAATGTGCGTAGCTTAAATGAGTGTACCAAATTAATTTGTTGACCAGTTCGTCAGGAATGCATAATAACCAATTGTTGCTGTCAGGATGAGAGCGGCGAAACAGAATGTCATTGCGTACAGTGTAGTGGTACCTAATCGTAACATTTTTCCTATCTTGCCAAAGCTGTTTAATTTCTTTCCACACATTGTCTTTATTTTGCTCTTGTGCTATGTCCTGTAATGACGATGAAATAAAATTTTCAAATGCAACTTGCTGAATGTACATGACACTGAAATTTGTTTTGCAGAAGTTGGTTGCTACGTCTTGCTGATTGTTGCCGAGAGAACGCGATAGTGCGTCTGCTATAACATTTTGTGTGCCGGGAATGTGAACAATCGTAAAATTAAATTCTTGTAAATATAGTTTCCATCTACTTAATCTGTCGTGAGTAAATTTAGCTGAAAGTAAAAATTGTATCGCTCTGTGGTCTGTGTAGACGGTGGTATGTCTGCCATAAAGAAAGTGCCGAAATCTCGTTAAAGCCCATACAACACATAATGTTTCAAGTTCTGTAACAGAATAATTTCGTTCAGCGGGTGACAAAATGCGGCTTGCAAATGCGATGTTTTTAATAACTGTTGAACCATCTTCTTCAATTTCCTGGAAAATGTGTACGCCTAAAGCGGTGTTAGAACTGTCGGTGGCAATGGAAAAATTTCTGGTAAGATCCGGGTGCGATAAAAGTGGAGCATTCAACAAAGCATGTTTCAAATAACATTCTCGTGAACAAAATTCTGCGTGTCAAAAGTAATGTTTGCGTTACTGTAATATGCAATCTGTGCTGTATCTGGTTAAAATCTATCGTACGTGTTATTATTTACGGGAGAATGTTGTGGCATATCTACTATATGAACTGTTCTGTTATTTCTTAATGACGTGTTACGCTATGGATGACACCTATTGTCTGTTCCATTCATAATTATTTGTTGTTGCTGATGTTGTTGCTGCTAATAAGATCGACTGTTATTAAATGTACGCTGAAAATTGTGCTCGTTATTTTTACGTCTGTCATGATAGTAATTTCTATACGGCGCATTGCAATACGAGTTGAAATAGTGTGTTGTCTGTACGTAGTTATTTCTTTGCTGCCGTGCGTTACTATTTGTTGGAGCTGGGACTATACATGCACGCGGCGAAACATTAAAGTTTGATTGACCTTGTAGACTGCATTGTTGGTTAGGTATGCTAAGCGGCTGACTTTCATGCTGTTGCGGTGAAAAACATCTATTGTTACAAAAATGTGGTTCCTGTTACTAATACTTTTACACATACTGATGATTACGATTTTATCTGTAATTAAAATTACGGCGGTAGTTGTCATTACGGGAGTGCCTACTGAAAATTGTCACATTCGGTAAAGATTTGTCATATCCGGTTTTCATTACATGTTCTTAATCCTAGGTAGAGCAATAGTTAAAGAGCAGTTTGGATAGATATATAGGATAGTAGAAGAGAAGGCAGCAGTGCAGAAAACTAAAGATGAAACAGCACTACTACAGCTCGGGGCCCTATGCTCGCTACGGCACATATTCATTAAAGCGTAATGAATCCCCTGAGGTCATTTACGCACTGCAAATAAATTTCAGCTTTTGTGTTATAGGCAATGGCGGTACAAATTCAGAAATAAGTTGCTGTCTGCATGCTAATTGTTGTTTCTTCATTACAGGCAATGCTGTTGAAAGTGCAATAACAAATTGTCGCCTCAGGTTCAAAGCTAGTTTCTCCATTACAGATAATAGCGGTGAAGGTACAAAAATAAATTGACGTATACAATGCAAAGCGTGTACCTGTGTTCTGTCATTATTAAATTCCTTACATTTTCTTGCGGATAAAAATTGCTCGTAATCTACGTTCTCGTCATTGAATTTGAAAACACGTTCGGGTTTGTGTGTGAATCTGTTTGTCTGTGTCATTTCGTACTTCAAGTTGCGTAGCTTTTCAGATTTTAAGTCGCGTAGTCTCTGTAGATTGTTCACATTATACACGCTGCGTGACTCTGACAAATGCTCGCAAAGTAGCGGATTCTGTGATGTATTGGTGACTGAAATAGTTTTCAACTCTGTCACTGTAACACTTTCGTCAATTTGGTTGATCTGTCGTGCTAATTTCTCGTCAACTTCCGTATTCGGAGTGTGTGAAACTTCCACTGACTCTAAATTAACCTCGTCGCGAATCTGTACTGCGTTTTTAGGGCATTGTTCGGTGACTGCATTAATTTCGTGTATCTGTGTTGCGTTTGCTGAACATTGTTCAGTGACTGCATTAACTTCGTCTTTATGTAATTCTGTTGTGCTTACATGTGTACTATTTAATTCTTGTGCAACAGTGCCAACTTTTTCATTACTGTTATTAGCACAAGTCTTAGTATTCACACGTAATTGTACTTTAGTGTCCTGACATTGTATGGTAACAGCTGTAATCTGTTCGCTAGCTTGTTTGTTCTGTTCATTAAGGTTATCGTGTTTTTCCCTCGGCTGTTTAATACATTCAGAAAATTGTTTGTTCCGTTCTCTAAATTGTTTGTTCTCTTCTTCCAGTCGTTTGTTCTGCTTATCAAGTTTTTCATGAAGTTGTTTATACTGTTCATTAAGTTGTTTGAAATAATCATCCATCATTTCCTTCCGCTGTTTGAAATTTTCAATAAGTTCGTTCCTAAACTGTAGCATTATTGCCATAAATTGATCCAAAGTAATATTACCCACTCTATCAACTGTGCTGTTTGATTGTGTACCTGCAACTGTCGCGCTAAATGAATCCGTCGAATTTTCAGTACACTGACCATTTTCATTCGAAAAACTTGTCTGCACATTATTTGAATTTTCTAAATCGGGTGTGTTAAGCTCGGCAGCGCTCATTACAATAGACCGCTCTGCGTCATCATTTGTCGTCAAATTAACAGACGAGACAATTGAGTTCGTTTGTTCATTATCAGGGTAAAAGTCATCATTAGTGGTTGGAATGCACTGATTGTTAGTGGACGCAGGATTGTCATGATTACACTGCGTGTCACTAGTATTATTGGTGAAGTTATTTAATTCGCTTATTTCGTTCATAATACCTCGCGATACACTATTCACAGTCTTTCGCGGCATTTTAACAACAGTCACAATTATTCACAAAACAATAAGCACAAATGCAAAAGCAACACACAAATACAATAGAGCAACGAATTGTCGTTGACCTGTAGAAAGAAAGTCACAAGATTAATAAAAGCGTTGCGCTAAATCCTAATTCTATCTAAGCAAATAAGAGCAGATATCTGACTGTCGCTCAAAAGACTCTCAACGAAATACGATCCTGGACTGGGTGTCGCCAAGTGTAACCTCCCCACCGTAATTTTAAAAGGAAAAAAGACAATACTTAACAGAAATGGGAGCCGAGTGTAACCTCCCCACAAAAATTTGAAAGAAAGAAATATGACAATATTTAATTATGAATCCTAATGGACATTGCGCTAAGCGTAATGTGCCCACAATGAAATGTACTGACAATGGCAACAAAAATGTGAAATTCGCAATCTGACTCAAATATAAATTCCTCACAAAAAATTAAAGTCTATTCAGTGATAAGAAAATTCAATTAAACCGAAACATCGGTCTTTGGCCCTGTGTAAAACAATCAGAATTAAAGTCTTACCTCAGAATAACTGGATGTCAAATTTCTGCTCTTATCTTTGCGCACGGCTTGGAGGAACTGCATTTCAAATAATAATATTCCTTTTTTCTGTAATTTTACTGAAAATTTTCTTTAAAAGAAGTGGAATGAAATGGGAAGTGCAACGAAATCTTTAGTTCCATAAAAAATAAAATTTTTTGAAAAAATGCTTTTGAAATAAAAATTATTATTGGGGCACTTGTTGGAGAATAATTACAATAAATAAATTTTTACATTATCTAATGATTATATTAATTAACAGTATACCTCATTCAGCATCTTGACCAGTGTTGCCGACCGCCTGCATCACACAACCGCACTGGGCTGCTACTACTGACCGACCGCTCTGCATGACGACTACTAGCGTACTGCAGTGCACGACTACTACTGACAGAGTACTGCCCTCAAGTAGACAGAGCTACATACTCGCAACGACTGACTTGACAGACTGAGAACCGCTCGCAACACTCGCGCGGTCAAGCGCAAACTCTCTGGTCACAGATGCTACAATGCCTCGCCATCGCTGCTATGTTACATACGTGTTTCACCATGTCTTTGATGCTGTCTAGCGATCTGAGAGGCCACGCTTCCTAGAGCCAACATATCTGATGTCAAGGCAGAATTCAACAGATACACTACTAGCCATTAAAATTGCTATACCAAGAAGAAATCCAGATGATAAACAGGTATTCATTGGGCAAATATATTGTTCTAGAACTGACATGTGATTACATTTTCACGCAATTTGGTTGCATAGATCCTGAGAAATCAGTACCCAGAACAATCAACCCTAGCCGTAATAACGGCCTTGACACACTGGGGCACTGAGTCAAACAGAGCTTTGATGGCGTGTACAGGTACAGCTGCCCATGCAGCTTCAACACGATACCACACTTCATCAAAACTAGTGACTGGTATATTGTGACGAGCCAGTTGCTCGGCCACCATTGACCAGACGTTTTCAATTGGTGAGACACCTGGAGAATGTGCTGGCCAGGGCAGAAGTGGAACATTTTCAGTATCCAGAAAGGCCTGTACAGGACCTGCAACATGCGGTCGTGCATTATACTGCTGAAATATATGGTTTCGCAGGGATCAAATGAAGGGTAGAGCCACGGGTGGTAACACATGTGAAACGTAACGTCCACTGTTCAAAGTGCCGTCAGTGCGAACAAGAGGTGACCGAGACGTGTAACCAGTGGCGCCCCATACCATCACGCCGGGTGATACGCCAGTATGGCGATGACGAATACACGCTTCCAATGTGTGTTCACGGCGATGTCGCCAAACACGGATGTGACCATCATGTAGCTGCGAATAAAACCTGGATTCTTCCCAGAAAATGACGTTTTGCCATTCGTGCACCCAGGTTCCTCGTCGAGTACACCATCGCAGGCGTTCCTGTCTGTGATTCAGCGTCAAGGGTAACCGCAGCCACGGTCTCCGAGCTGATAGTTCGTGCTGCTGCAAACTTCGTCTAACTGTTCGTGCAGATGGTTGTTGTCTTGCAAACGTCACCATCTTTTGTCTCAGGGATCTAGACGTGGGCAGGATCCCTTACAACCATGCGGATAAGATGCCTGTCATCTCGACTGCTAGTGATACGAGGCCGTTGGGATCCAGCACGGCGTTCCGTATTACCCTCCTGAACCCACCGATTCCATATTCTGCTAACAGTCATTGGATGTCGACCAACGCGAGCAGCGATGTCGCGACACGATAAACCGCAATCGCAATAGGCTACAATCCGACGTTTATCAAAGTCGAAAACGTGATGGTACGCATGTCTCCTCCTTACACGAGGCATCACAGCGACGTTTCACCAGGCAACGCCGATCAACTGCTGTTTGTGTATGAGAAATCGGTTGGAAACTTTCCTCATGTGAGCACGTTGTAGGTTTCGCCACCGGCGCCAACCTTGTGTGAATGCTCTGGTAAGCTAATCGTTTGCATATCAGAGCATCTTCTTCCTGTCGGTTAAATTTCGCGTCTGTAGCACGCCATCTTGGTGGCGTAGGCAGTAGTGTACAACAGGGGAGGCGAGTGACTTCGAATGTGGACTAGTCTTTGGGTGTCCACAGAAACTCTGCTGAAGCTGCCCATGTCGACTGTTGGTTATGTGAATGTGATGTAGAACGACGGATAAACCAAGATCAGGGAGGCCTTATGTACTGACAGAGAGGGACGATCCGGTATTGGAAAATGAGGTTGTAACAAAACGCCTGAAATCAGTGGAAGGGATCCCTCGAGGTTATCCAAGGGGTACCTGCAGCTCTGCCAGCGCAGTGACTGTGGGCACGGACTGAAAGAGGATGCGATACAATGGTCGAGCACCTCCTCATAAGCCACACGTTTCTCTAGTGAATGGTAACAGACGCTTGAGGTAGCTTAAAGAGCGGCTCCACAGGACAGCGAGTGACTGGGAGCGAGTGCTCTGTAGTGATGAGTTGCGCTATACCCCATGGCAATCCGATAGAAACGTCTGAGTTTAGTCAGTGCTTGGCAAAGACTTTGTAAAAAATAACTACACTCACTGATGGCGCTGCAGTAGCGGAATAATTTGAACCTTCGGCTGGACGCCATTATAGTGGTTGTAGTCTGATGTGTTGTGTAGCACTATTGTTTATGAAGACCCTGATTCAACGTTGTATATTTGTTGAGGCGTATATACAGTATTTGTTACTCGTAATTCTACTGTCTGTACGTTCCAATCAAAAGAAGTACAATGGTGAAGAGTTGTGCAGCGATTAATTGTACAAATAAATTCGAAAAAGGAACGAATATTACATTTCACAGGTATGTGGATGTTTTAAGTTGTTTTGTATGTCAGTGCACTTGCTTAGTAAATGTTTTTGTAACACGGTATTAGCATAATGTCCGTGTATATATTTGCAGGTTTCCTTTCTCAAAACCACAGCTGTTATAAAAATGGTTACACGCTGTCAGGAGGCAAGATTTCCGACCGACAGAATACCATTTTATATGTTCCGATCATTTTGAAGAAAGTTGTTTCCTTGAAAATTACGTAAATCACAGAAAGCTGAAAGATGATGCTGTTCCATTCATCTTACGTTTTCCACACCATATACAGCAGAAGATAAATTATTCTTTGTGAACCACATTTTATTTTAACTATAAAAGTTGAGTTGCAAGCAACAGGAAATTTGAGTTAGCAGGCTTTTTATCGTTATAAAATGCAACTGAATGTGTGTAATTGTAATCTGATTTCACAACTTCTCTCGATGGAACAGTTGTGGAGTTTTATTTATTATATGAAAAAACCACACATATAAACTGAAGTGTACATCTTCGAAAGTAAATATTGTGACTAATGCGATACTGGATGCCTGCCTGAAGTCTTGTTTGTTGTAGCTGGCTGATCGGTAGTGTTTTCATGGTCGAGGTTAGGTTGAAACTTGATAATTTGGCCGTGAGTTGCCAAAGCACTACGCCATATACACTCCTGGAAATTGAAATAAGAACACCGTGAATTCATTGTCCCAGGAAGGGGAAACTTTATTGACACATTCCTGGGGTCAGATACATCACATGATCACACTGACAGAACCACAGGCACATAGACACAGGCAACAGAGCATGCACATTGTCGGCACTAGTACAGTGTATATCCACCTTTCGCAGCAATGCAGGCTGCTATTCTCCCATGGAGACGATCGTAGAGATGCTGGATGTAGTCCTGTGGAACGGCTTGCCATGCCATTTCCACCTGGCGCCTCAGTTGGACCAGCGTTCGTGCTGGACGTGCAGACCGCGTGAGACGACGCTTCATCCAGTCCCAAACATGCTCAATGGGGGACAGATCCGGAGATCTTGCTGGCCAGGGTAGTTCCCTTGCCGGTCTAGGAATGGTAGAACGATGGGTTCGATGACGGTTTGGATGTACCGTGCACTATTCAGTGTCCGCTCGACGATCACCAGTGGTGTACGGCCAGTGTAGGAGATCGCTCCCCTCACCATGATGCCGGGTGTTGGCCCTGCGTGCCTCGGTCGTATGCAGTCCTGATTGTGGCGCTCACCTGCACGGCGCCAAACACGCATACGACCATCATTGGCACCAAGGCAGAAGCGACTCTCATCGCTGAAGACGACACGTCTCCATTCGTCCCTCCATTCACGCCTGTCGCGACACCACTGGAGGCGGGCTGCACGATGTTGGGGCGTGAGCGGAAGACGGCCTAACGGTGTGCGGGACCGTAGCCCAGCTTCATGGAGACGATTACGAATGGTCCTCGCCGATACCCCAGGAGCAACAGTGTCCCTAATTTGCTGGGAAGTGGCGGTGCGGTCCCCTACGGCACTGCGTAGGATCCTACGGTCTTGGCGTGCATCCGTGCGTCGCTGCGGTCCGGTCCCAGGTCGACGGGCACGTGCACCTTCCGCCGACCACTGGCGACAACATCGATGTACTGTGGAGACCTCACGCCCCACGTGTTGAGCAATTCGGCGGTACGTCCACCCGGCCTCCCGCATGCCCACTATACGCCCTCGCTCAAAGTCCGTCAACTGCACATACGGTTCACGTCCACGCTGTCGCGGCATGCTACCAGTGTTAAAGACTGCGATGGAGCTCCGTATGCCACGGCAAACTGGCTGACACTGACGGCGGCGGTGCACAAATGCTGCGCAGCTAGCGCCATTCGACGGCCAACACCGCGGTTCCTGGTGTGTCCGCTGTGCCGTGCGTGTGATCATTGCTTGTACAGCCCTCTCGCAGTGTCCGGAGCAAGTATGGTGGGTCTGACACACCGGTGTCAATGTGTTCTTTTTTCCATTTCCAGGAGTGTATAACGCACTTTTCGTCATAAAATCTAAAGCAAGGTAGAGTCAGAAAAAATCTATTAACACAGTGGGCAAATCTTGGAGTATTTTGATGCATTTTGCGTACATCTATCGTAAATGAACTACGAAAAATGCTAGGGGTCCAGTGCAAAACTTGTAGCTACGGCAGATTCCATGTACTACGTAATATAATTTCATAAACAGTGACTAGTTGTTGTTTGTTCATAAATTAAAAACTATATTGTAGTAACGTATTTAAATGAGGCATTATGTTTGTGACCTAACTCAAGGGAAGGCATTTTATAACCAAAAGCGATGTATAAACATTCGAAATCCGCGCGTCAGTTTACCACTCTAATGGCCGCCGGCCAGCTATTCAATTTGTCGGCTCTTCACAGTGGACCACTCGTGCGGTTGTGGGGGCCTGGTGCTTGGAGAACTTTACCTTTCATCATGCATGGGTGCCAACAGTGGAGTACAAAGGAGGTGATCTTACAGTGTGGATGTGTTTTTCGTGGTTAGGGCGTGGTTTCCTTGCCGAGTTTAAGAAAACGCTGAATGTGGAAGGATGTGAATACATTTCACAGGATTGTGTAGCGCATACAGTAGAGGCAGCCGTGTGGGGTAGCCGCGTGGTCTGAGGCTTCCCCTGTCAAAGGTTCAAGTCCTCCCTCAGGCATGGGTGTGTGTGTGTGTGTTGTCCTTAGTGTAAGTTCGTTTAAGTTAGGTTAAGTAGTGTGTAAGCTTACGATCCGATGACCTCAGCAGTTTGGTCCCATAAGGCCTTACCACAAATTTCCAATTTTTTCCAGTAGAGGCACAGTTTGAAGATGATGACTGTTCGTATCAACATGACGATGTACCTTGCCATAAGCCATTTCCTGTGAGGTTGTGGTTCGTAGACAATAACAGTCCTAAAATGGACTGGCCTACTCACAGTCCAGACAGTTCGACCACCAGTGGGAGATCACTGCAAGTTCCTGCTGCTAACATGGCGAGTACACCATTCGTTTATTACATATTTTTACGTGTTTCAAACAAGAGCGACTTATTTTCAGTTATCTATTTAGTTACTAGTCTATTTTCGTAATTTCTTCCATGTCTGAGTGCTTACTTTGTATAAAGGATTATTTTAATCACCGTGAAGCGTAGAGTACCGCTGTTGCTATCGAGCCTCGTATCATACAGCCTTTTGTTTGTTTTGATTAGTACAGCTCAGTGTCGGTTAGACCGCCAGTTCCTGATGCTAATAAGGCGAGTACACCAAACGTCTATTACATATTTTTATGAGATTCAAACAGGAGCAACTTCAACAATGGATAGGAACTGTGATTGTTGTGTGCATATGCGAGCTGAGCTGCCGACCCTTCGCTCACACCTCCAGGCTGCGTTGGCTTCTGTCACACAGCTTGAGGCTGCTGCCTAGGGGCATCACTTTGGGGGGGTCGGACGTGGGTGTGTGAGGGACATTGAGCACATTCCACGTGTCCCTCTATTGGTCTACTGCTGTGGCCACCCTGGGTACTGCCTGGATTTAAGTTGAGCCCTCACATGTGGTCGAGTGGCAGATCATTCCAAAGTCTGGCAGGCAGTGAAAGACTTTCCAAGGGGCTGATCGTAGGACCTCCCCACATAGTTTGATGAACAGGTTTCGGATGTGATCTGTGGCTAACGAAGTCTCTGAGCCGGATGCAGTTGTTCACCCTGTTCGAGAGGAAGCTTCTCAGCTTGCAAGGTCTGGGCATTCACAGATGGTGCGTTTGCTGGTAGTTTGCTGGTAGCTCCTACGTTAGGTGTGTAATGGAGATGCTTAGGAACATTGCTGCCAAGGAGGCGAAGGAAGTCAGTGTGCACTCCATGTACTGTATATACCGGAGGATTCATTCCGGATATGGAAAGGATGCTTCCAGATGCCATGAAGAGTACAGGGTGCAGCCAACTGCAGGTGGTGGCTCGTGTCAGAACCAATGACATATGTCTCTGGCTTCAGGCGGTTAGCGGAAATGGTAAAGACTGCCAGCCTTGCTTGTAAGATTAAGGCAGAGCTCACCATCTGCAGCATCGTCGACACAGCCGACTGTGGTCCTCTGGTGCAGATCCGAGTGAAGTGTCTGAATGAGATGCTCAGGCAGTTCTGTGGCCGTGTAGGCTGCGTATTCCATGACTTGCACCATCGGGTGGTGGGTTTCCAGGTTCCGCTTAATAGGTCAGATATCCACTACACACAGGAAGTGGCGACATGGGTAGGAGGGGCTGTGTGGAAGGGACTGGGAGGTTTTTTAGGTTAGAGGGTGTCATAAAACCACAGAAAGGGCATCCATCTAAAACAGACCAGGTAAAGCAAAGTAAGGAAGTTGTAGAAACGATCGGTATTGTAATTGTTAATTGTCGTAGCTGTGTTGGGAAAGAACCAGAGCTTCAACCCTAATAAAAAGTGTAAATGTCATGTGAGTAGGACCTCCCGTTGGGTAGACCAGTCGCCGGGTGTAGGTCTTTTGATTTAACGACACGTCGGCGACTTGCACGTTGATGAGGATGAAATGATGATGATAAGGACAACGCAACACCCAGTCCCTGAGCGGAGAAAATCTCCGACCCAGCCGGGAATGGAACTTGGGCCCTTAGGATTGACATTCTGTCGCGCAGACAGCTACTTCCAAGCCCTAATAGAAAGCACTGAAGCTCAAATAGTTATAGGTGAGGAAAGCTGGCTAAAGCCCTGACAGACGCAGCCATCGCCAATTATATTTTCAAAATTTTGTTTCATTTCGGAAATACAATGACGCAAAAAGTAGTAACAACAAAAAATAACAAATGTATAGTAATGAAATTTCTGGAATACATTTTTAGGTAACATATTAAGTAATTAACATTGGAAGATCATAGGTTAATGTACATGACAGACAAGCCAAATCAGATGTGAAATGTTGGATCATTAATAACCTGTGTAACCACCAGAATATTGAAAGCAACCATGGAAACGTGCGTGCATTGTGTTGTACAAGTCTTGGATGTCAGTTTGTGGGATGCATTTCCACGCCTATTGTGCTAGGTCTGTCAGTGGAGGGACGGTTACTGATGGTTTGGGACGATGCTGGAGTTGTCGTCCGAATATGTCCCATATGTGCTGTGTTGGAAGCAGATCTGATGATCGAGCAAGCCGAGGCAACGTTTGGACACTCAGTAGAGCATGTTGGCTTACAACAACGATATGTGAGCGAGCGTTATCCTGTCGGAAAATAATCCTGGAATGCTGTTCATGAAAGGCAGCACAACAGGTCGAATCATCAGACTGACGTGCGAATTTGCAGTAAGTTATGTGGTCTAAACACGAGAGTGCTCTGCTGCCATACCAAATCGCAGCAGCCCAAACCATGCCTCCAGGTGTAGGTCCTGTCTAGCACGCAGACAGGTTTGTTTCAAATGGTTCAAATGGCCCTGAGCACTATGGGACTTAACAGCTGTGGTCATCAGTCCCCTAGAACTTAGAACTAATTAAACCTAACTAATCTAAGGGCATCACACACATCCATGCCCGAGGCAGGATTCGAACCTGCGACCATAGCGGTCACGCGGTTCCAGACTGAAGCGCCTAGAACCGCACGGCCACAACGGCCGGCCAGACAGGTTTGGTGCAAGTCCTCAAATGACCTCCTCCTAACCAACACATGGCTGTTACCTGCACGTTGT